>NC_143577.1:79230889-79383889 GCF_048544385.1 Mastigoproctus giganteus | reverse complement strand
ACAACAAAGTGCACACTAATATTTCGTTGGCCCACCTCTTGCTTTGATGTCTGCTATATATCATCGTAGCATCGGCTGAATAAGGTTCTGGATGTATTCCTGGGAAATATTATGGTATCAGACACGGTTTAACGTCTCCTGCAGCTCTCAAAAGTGTTTTTGGTTTCTTTTGCAGTACTGAAACACTCACTTTGTTCCAACAATTTTCAACTGGATTGAGGTCCGTACTGTTTCTAGGCCATATTATTGTGCGAATAGCTTTATCTTTCAACAATTTTTGCACCTGTGGACAGTAAAGACAGCGAAATTAGTGGCGTTTATTTAAGCAAGAGTGCGACGTTTCATAAATTTAAAATTTTGTTGATTTTATGAAGTAGTACTTATGGTTTTGGTTCTACGACAAGAAGCAGAGTCATCCTGAAAAATGCAATCGGCAACATCCCCATAGAGATCTCTAATTGTAGGAAGTAATTCTGTCTCAAGATGCCCTTGTACACCTCGGCATTCGCTGTACCCTTCACAAATTCAAGGCGACCAACCCCTGTATGTGAAATACAGCTCCATATCATTTGACATGCAGAATGTTCCACTGTGGAGAAGGTACAATCAGAATGAAATTCTCTTCTCCGTCTGTCTGCTGGCCGTCCGAACCATGCAGTTAAATTTTGATTCATCAGAGAAAATAACACATTTCCACTGATCCTCAAACCAACTAGCATGCTCTTTCTCCAACTTTAGACGCTGGGCATTTTTTTTTTTTTTTTTTTTTGCGTCGAAAGTGGCTTTTCTCTTGGGCGAAGTGCCACTAATCCCGATGAGAAACGGTATCTACCTACTGTAACAGTATTTGCATTTACTCCTGTATCTTCCTCCAATGCTGTTTTGAGATCTGTCGATGAGGATTTTCTGTTTCTTCTGCGCTGCAGAAGATATTTGTGGACGTCTACTTCCTTTTTTTCTGTTTAGACTGCCAGTTTATAATTTTCGTTATAAAACGCAGCAGCAATACTTTTCCTACGTGGTATTAATTGTGAAAATTTAGCCTTTGCAATAGTGCAGAATACTGGGCTTGTGCATTATGCACTATATTTATACAGCAGCTAGGGTGATGTAATCATGTATGGAACGTGGCATCATCTAAGAGAGCTTGCTAGGGATGGATGTGCAATACGGTAATGTTATTATAAAACATATATGATATATTACCTGTGAAATTTGGTTAATTTTGCGAAGTGATGCAATTTTTTAAGCACACACACAGTTTTTTTTATTTGAATATATGGCTTTAACGATGTTTTCCGATTTAAAGATTAAAATGACGAACTAGGATTTTTAGAATGACTAATGGTAATTTGTTTGACCACTATTTGTTAACATTATGCATCAAATTAATGCAATGACTGTAATCACGAAATATTAAATCCCACTTAATTTCTATATTTGTTCACTGCGGTTATTCTGTTACCATTCTTCCCTATTAAATGCAAACCAAAGCCAGAAGCTATCAGCTGTTTTACAAAACTTTTTTTATTTATTACAATACGCCACATTCGAAAAACGGTTCGTTTTGTTCCCCATTTACAATGCATACTAAATGAGATATCCCTTATTGAAGTTAAACATGAGTGACCGAAGCTGTTGGAAACTATTTGTGCCCTGCATCGACAGTAAAATTATCAAAGTGCTTCTGATATCGTGTTAAAACATGAAAGTTCTTGAAAAAATTAATTTTCCAATTCAGATAATTTTGTAAATCCGCTTTTATGTACTGTATTATAATATGAAATAAAAATTTAACGCAAGTTGACTACACACCAGGGAAGCTCGCCTCCTTAGAAAGGATGAGGCAGCAGGCCTCCAAAATTGAATTTCCTGACCATGTTTAACGAGAATGAGAAGCTGCAACAAGGAAGATGTGGTGGCAGGGCAAAATTGGAAAGGAGATAAATGTACAAAAAGGTTGGGTATCTCTGTTATACACGATTGAAGTTTATTCAGATATTTTACGCATCCATATCTGAAGGTCGAATTTTCTAGTAGGGTAGGTAAGGTAAACCTTGGCCTCAGGGTCGGAGAGGGACCAATTGAAAAGGAATAGAATAATGTTTTCTCTTGTTATAATTATATCAGGGTGTGCGCCTATGCTCGTGCGTCCCGGGGCGCGTAATGTGTAAATTCAGTCCTCTGCATATCGTCTTTTTTTTTTTCTTTTTTTTTTTTTTTGTTCCAGGAAGCATTATTATAAGCGAGTTTCTGTGTGTGTGTGTGTTATTAAACGTGACTGAACATGCGTAAATAACCTGTTCTCAGTGGAACATTTCACGAGGTACTGATTAGTCATAGGAACTGTGAGGATGAGGAGTGAACGAAAGTGAGGGTGGAAGTTCATCTGCATCAATCCGTGTAATGCGAAATAAACAGATATCTAAATGCACTGATCGGCAACTTTTCGTACTATGGGCTTTACTGCATTTGTAGAAAATTTTCGCGTCGTTAATATCAACCTGGTTTTAATATCAGCAGAAAAATCATTAATGGTTAACTATATTTTTCTAATCACAATCATTAAGTTAAAAAAAAAAAAATTCTGAAGTGCATGTAAAATGCTCGTTTTTCTTATATCTGTTATCACGTTTACACATTCTCAATAGACGCTGTTGTAACGACAAAAGGCCATTGAACAGTTCAGTGTTACCTTGATTAGTAAAATATGCTTCAACTTATTTATACATTTATCCTATGAAATGATTTCTGAATGCGGGATATCCTATATGAAAACAAACTATTTAACAGTGTTGGAGTCAACGCTTCATTTAAATAAATGTAATATAAAACGAATTAAAATGCACAAGCCACAATATTTTCAAGTGAAAAACTCATCTGCTAAGCGGGATATTTCATTGCGCAGACTCAGCAAGATTGTGTTCAAGTATTAAAATAACGCATTAAATGTTTCGGCCCTCTTTTCTTTTCTCGCCAATAAATCTCTGTATTCTGAAGAATAAGCAACACTATATGTAATTCATGTAACAACATCATTCTTCTTTTTCTTGGTGATTTCTTTCTACTTCTCTCTCTCTCTCTCTCTCTCTCTCTCTCTCTCTCTCTCTCTCTCTCAGGGTAAACTCGGAAAATTTTTTTGGTTGGTGCAGCATAAGCCTCAGGCTTCCTTGCACCATATGGCTAATAATATGCAACAATATGTAATTGTGTAAAGGCAGCACAATTTATATGAAACCAAAATTTATATGTAACCCTAACTCTACAGCGTTCAGGTGTCAGGTCAGGTCAGGTCTCCCTCAAGTTTGTTCCTTTTCTTTACTCTGTAAACAACAAAGCATGCTATATTTCTCAACTGTCAATTACTTTTCAAAATGAATGGATTCTTTACACAGCAGATCCTTTAATGATATTCGGACTATATTTATCATGCACTGAGGACAAAAGCGACTAAAAACGTGGCAACTTCAAAGTCAAAGCTGATTATTAGAGTTGATAGCAAGAAAGAAAAAGAACAAGCATAACAAGCAGTTCGATGTCTCTGTATTATGGAGAATAAAATTGTGTATTACCAGTAGCTAGTGTTACACCCTGTTCTCCTTAAACTACTATGCAGGTTCATATGAAAATATTATCGTCGACAGTGATTTGAAAATAGGCCTAAATTATGTTTTCCAAGCAAACTATTCAGCATGCTCTTAATCGCAAGTCACCGGTTGGCTAGCCGGTACACAGTACGAATGTTAACGATCAGTTATGCAGCCACAGACCACCTGACATACAAGATGCTGTCTTTTCTATTCCTCTCTCTCTCTCTCTCTCTCTCTCTCTCTGGCTTCGTTGAATCCAAACACTAATAATCGGCCCGGGGTCAGGGTAAAGCGTGCTCCACGTTTCAAGTTCGAGGCCGGTTGAGTTCACCTGTTGAACGTGTCCAAGAGGCATTCGTGTTCCACGTCGTAATTACCTAGCTCTGTGCTCAGACTTCTCTAGCATTCCGAATGTTCTCACTCTCGTTTCGGGAGCTGCTGTTTTTAGTGCTTTAAACGTGCTGGCCTGGTCAGCTACTGGATCTGTTGGAAACGATTTAAATACTTCCTTGTAATTATCCGAGGCTCTGGTAAGTAGCACTAATCACAGCCACAGACTCGTGAGGGAGCAGCTTCAATAAAACATGTCCAGAGGGCGGTTTGCCCTAATAAATTTTTAACAGCACCACTAGAGCTTAATAAATCCCGGACCAAAACGTGGGTCATTGTTCATCCTTTTAAACTTCAACTTCATACTCTATTACCGCAAATTTTGATACTCTTGGAAATTGCTTATGGTCGAGACAGTACACAAGCTTCCAAAATTTCATAAGAACAAAATTAATAAACTGCCACACTTTCTGAAGAGAAGGAATAAGGCAAAAGGCATAAAGTAGTTGTTACAGGAAATGCTCCTGCTCTCTAGGTAGAATTTTATCAGTACCGTCGTATATTTTAATGATAATACGGTTTCTAATATTTTCTTAGCTCATTCGCAATTCGTAATTATAGCTAGGAATGACAAATGCAAGAAAGAAAACCTGTCACATGTGTAAAACAGAAAACTAAAATTGGGAAATTATTATAAAACAACATTTAAACGACTACAAGTTAAAATAAGAAGCATACAGATCGACTTATATTACAAATATATTAGAAAGAATAGATGTGCTCATATTTATAACTAGCTTCATTCAGCATTAATGATGAAGATAATAATTATTTGCAAGAATTTAACATTTCTCCTATCTTAGAAAACATAAGAGGGTGCTGCACATTTAACTAATCGCGTATACCTATTCATTAAATGTACTTATACTTGATTCACACCGCAGTGCATTCACACTACAATGGGAATTTGCGTCAAACTAGTAATAAGAACCATCAAAAACGACTAGCAATTTTTTTTAGATAATTTTATTTTAAATCTGTCACCCCTTCATCCAGAACCTTTATAGCCATGAAATTATGAGAGAAATTTATTATTATTAATTAAAAATAACATTTTTATTTTTTTAAAAATAACATTTATAAAAATAAACTTAGATTTTGACTATGTGGCATACCGGGTGATGTTTGAACAGTGAGTTATTCGGTATACCACACTACCCTCAAGTTTTTTTTATTTTTTATTCACATCTTTAATACCAGCAGATCAGTTTATAAGCACTATTGCACAATAAAGAATAGCCTGAATAAATTTAATAGCAATTAAAATCAGAGAAGTAAAATTACATTTCATTATTCACGATTATAGCTAGAAATGACCTGACGGAATACAAACAATTTCTTTGATGAAAGATAAATTTCACAACGAAAGTCAATAACGAACAGTTTTCTTTCAGCTCCCCATAATAAGCTGACACATGCAGCAATGTGAACTGTGTAATTAAAGTGTATTTATTCATGCTTTTCTCTCCTAAAAACATAATTACTAATGGGCACACTCTTAATCAAACTGTCATTCCTAATTGAACTTTAACGTTTGTACCCAAATAACTATAACCTTCCATAAAATTTTACCAGAGTGATTAAAAAACTAACAGAAATTTTATTTTAAACGCAGTACAACAGAGGAAAGTTGCTTTTTTATTATATTACTTTTCAAAGTAATTCCCATTCTTTTCCATAAAACAGTTCCCAACATACATAAGCGTTTACTGCCTGTAGTCTAGCCATACTTGCATGTTTACATCACTTGCTTATCATCATGAAATCAAATGATTCTTTCAAATGCTTTTTAATGTCCAAAAATCCAAAGATCCGAAAGAGACATAATGAGGCCATAAGGAAAGAGTCTAAGATTTTAAATAGAGCATGGTTTTAAGGGACAGCGTGGCTTATCATTATCACGCTGCAATAAAACTCCTTCACTTACCACACGGCGTCTTTTTTTTTTTTCCCCTTCTTTTTTAAACCTCGCAGATAAGAAGAGATTACGATCGCCGTTCTTCCACACCGTGTGGAAATCAAATCCCCCCAACAAGACAGCAGAAATTTTTACGGGTCTTCTTCACACCAAGGCTGAGGTTATTCAATTTCCAGTGAGAGTTGTATGTCTCCTCCTTCTCTCCCCGAAAACTCGGGCTTTTCTTTCAGAAAAAAAGTTAAACTGACACACCACTGAAGCTTCATTGCCTAACTTGCTTTGGAGAAAAGATCAATTTTTTTGTCCCCCCCCCATACCAATACTAGGTTCACTTTCTGGCAAATTACCATTAATGGTAAGCTACTATTCATTATTTTATTTTATTTTTAAAAATCAATAGTTACAGAATTTTTTTGTCAAAAACTTTGAAACCACGATTTTTTTTTTTTTTTTTGCAATTATGTTTGTTACGAATGATGGAATGAGCCCTTCCAAATATTCAGTGTATTGTATATTTCGTGAAGAAAGATTTTTCGTTTTCCAAAATAAGATCCTTTCTGCTGGCAATACTGTCGCCAGTAATGAAAATGACAGGATACCAACACGATGCAAATGGCCTTCATTTTTCTATCTAATTTTGATTAACTTAAATTTCTTGCTTTCAGTAATATGTTTCACCAAACTACCTCAGATTTTTATAAATTTTCGAAAATTTTATTGGTTTTGCTCTTTTACATTTAAAAAGTGAATTACAGTAGGTAATATAGCTTGAACTTAGTATAACCTTGTAAGAGAGACGATAAAATTAATTTGTAAAATGAAATTATATAAATGCGTTAAGTTCATTACCTATATTTCATTATTCAATCAATTTTCATTATTGTAATTAAGTTAGAGAAATATATTATAAAATGCCACTTAAAAAAAAAGAGATGTATAAATAACGGTACGATAATTATTAAAATTAAAAACGTAAACATTTATATTATTCATGATTAATTTAAATGATATAAAATGCCCCTGTTTTATAAAAACGAACATTAAGGTAAATGGATCCAATAAAAGCCACTACTTTCATTAAACAGTTATCTTCAAGGAGGCAGTACCCGTTTTTAAAAATTTAAAACGTTTTTTAATTCCTCCTTAGATTTCCTTAGTTCTGTTTACTTATTGAAAAGACTTAGCTTTTATTCGGTTGATTAGGGAAAAAAATAATAATAAAATATCAAAAAATCAATTTTCATTATTGTATTCATATCTGATACAATAACACCACTTTTTGGAAATTATGCTGAAATCAGAAAAACGAAAATGAGTAAGTAGAAAGTAGTTCATTTTCAAATAAGCAGATATATCCTCTTGAGCCCTTGTTTTATGATATATTCACTACATAATCAGTGAAAATGGCATATATTGTACAGGTTTTGTTTACACTAGACATTCTGTATAAGAAAATTCGTGGAACTAGACCTTGCATCTACGCCCAGCTACATATGATGCTTGATGTGTTGAAAATTAATGAATATGATGCTTGATGTGTTGAAAATTAATGAATATGATGCTTGATGTGTTGAAAATTAATTATATGATGCTTGATGTGTTGAAAATTAATTATATGATGCTTGATGTGTTGAAAAGTAAGCAGAAACGTTCACTTGTCACTGAAAATTCAATTTCTTCCTAGTTTTTTAGAATGAGTTTCTGCAGCAAATGGTCACATACTCACAGTATTCTTTTTTAGCTGTATTTTCCGAGCTAATACCAGTTATTCTTTACCAACTAATTCGATAGTTTATATGAACTACAGTACTATTCTTTCTAGAAAAGAAATTAAGAAAAGACAGATGTAGAATAGATGTGCGGAAATTTGCCTTTAGCCAGCGGGTGGTTAATTGCTGGAACAAACTTCCATCTGTCGTTGTGGAAGTTGACAGGTTAAATAAATTTAAGGAGGAACTGGACAGGCATTTGGAGGGAATGGTGTGATTTTTTTCTTTTTTTTTTTTTGGGTTGATGCTGCATAAGCTCATACACTTGCTTTCTTGCATCACATGCCACTACTACTACTACTACCACCACTACTAGTACCTCTAATACCACATGAATACTAAAATGGGCGCTAACCATGACAAAATTAAATTATTTATCAGAAGTTCGAATAACTGGATTGTAAATACTTTAAATCTGTGATTATGTTGAATTTGTAAAATTGACATCATTATATCCACAGAACCTGAAGTTTCTGCATGCAACTCTATCACACAAAATATTCCACATCATTGAATAAAAGCCAGTTCACAAGTTTCTTTCTAAGATCGAATTAACGGTAATAAATCCGCAATTTCAAAACTAGGAAGAAAATTTATATGTCATTTTTAGGTATGTGACAAAGAGACAGTAAATTCAAAAGCCTTTTGCAGGAACGACACAATCGATTGCCTCCAACAATCTTACACTATTAAACTGTTTTGGATGTGTCACTGTCATCAGCAGAAATGTTTACTACAGGTAGAAAGATAGCTGGTGTTATTGCAGCCCGTTGCCCTATGTTTGATAATAACCTGACACAAGAATAATCCTCCGAGATGCAAAAAGTGTGCGACAATACTGTAAACAGTCGTGATTTAGGTATTTAAAAAAAAAAAAAACAAGATTAAATGAAAATTTAAAAGAATTCCTCCAAACTATCAAATTCGAATTATTGAACGGAACCGGAGCTCATATCCATGATCGGACACATCCGAAACCGGTCATATCTGTGTGGTGCACTGATACAGAAGTATGCGCTCATGTATTGATTTGCATGTTGTACGAACTGAAAAACTGGGAATAACCCATGGAGTAAACCCTACTCCAGGGTAACTAGTAACCCCAGAGTAGGGTGGCCATATTTTTTTAGAGAAACTAGGACATTCCCATTTTTAAAAAGAGGACAAAAACTAGGACATTTTAAACTTTTTTATTAACAAAAAATTATGAACGTTATATGATTTATTGATAAAATAGAAATTTCTTCTGATAAAATAAAACAGACATTCTTTTAAAATTACACCTAATACTTTTAAAAAATTAATATTTTCTAAGATTTTCGGCTGTTTAGTTATTTAATCTTAAAATTCTTGGCATTTCTTTTTCATATTATGTGTAGTAAACAATAAGCCTTTATTTACTTCAAACTGTACCAGGTTTCTTCCCTTTTTGGTCATTGAAGACCGAATATAGAAGGAATAAATACAGTACTATAATTTTTAATAATTCAGAACTTAATTCTAAAGTTTGACAAAAAAGACATTCCTTATGCAGTAGTTCATCAATTTCTTATTTTTTCCATGAATTTTATACCATGAAATTAATGAACAGCCTTGAAGAATGATAGGGTGACTATATATTTTTTATGAAAACTAGGATAGCAGAGGAAAAAATTAATTTTAGGAAGAATACAAAAATGGGACTATAAATTTTTTTATTGCAAAAGATAAAAAACAGAAAATAGTGGCAAAATAAAATACATCTTGTTGACATAAAAATTAAATAAGCATTCTTTTAAAAAAACATTTAATAATTCATTGAAATTAATATTTACTTGAAGATAAAATTTCTGCTAAAATTTTTGGTTCATTAATTATGTGGTTGTAAAATTCTTCACATATCATGTGCATATTATATATAGTAAATAATATTCCTTTAACAGCTTCAATTTTTAATTGGTTTCTTTCCTTTGTCCACTGACTATTTATCAATGAAAATACACGTTCAACATTTGCATTGTGGCCAAATACACAAAAGATGAATTGTACAATTTTTAGTAACTCTGAAGTTAATTCAGAAGTTTTACATTGTTTAAAAAACATCACCAATTTCTCATTTGCAGTTAATGTATTCCATTTTTCATTTTCTTGTTGTGTTTCCAAGAATAACTTTAAATTATGCCATTGATCAAACAGTTTTACATCATCGACTGTGACTCCCTTCTCACAAAGATATTCTAAGCAGGAATGAACATTGTCCCAAGAAGGAATTTCTGCCAAATTGATCCATTCTAAGATTTGAAACTCATCTAATGGTTTTATTAGTTTAATTAATTATATATTAATTCAATATATTGAATTAATATATTAATTCAATATATTTTAAAGTACGGCCATACAAATTCTCGATTTGAACTCTAAACTGTGTGACTTAATTTTCCTTACTCTTTTCTGTTGCAATTTTTAGTATTGAGCACACTTTTTTAACGGAAGAAATTTATTGGTTTTCCTCTCCTTGAGCAAATGAAAAACAGTCTTAAGGATTTTCCGCACTTCAATTATTGAAATACAGTCTCTTTAAATACGTTTTATATTTTCTTGAAAGACTGACATGAATGAATGAGCGAAAATGAAAGGTATGTCTCATTCATATCATCTTCAAAAAACGTTTGCAATATTGCTGGTGAATCTTCTAGCGACAGAAAATAGGATTTAAACCCTTCATAAAGTTCTAAAATGCGATTTATGGCTGGAAAGAAGAGATAACCATTGCGTTTTGGTATAGTATAAAGGTTGCTTATACTCTGTCTTTACAAAATTGCAAAAGTCCTTTAGTGATTCAACTCTCACAGTATAAATAGAGAAATGATTGTAGATTACCCTAACCAGCATTTCTATATTGACTGGTAGCCCATCAAAACTATAATGCACAGTATTATTTAAAACGTGTGCTGGACAACCAATTCCAATTAATTTATCATTAAGTTTTTCTTTTAGTTTAGAATACACATTATTTCTTCCAGCTCTTTTGACACCACTGAAGTTAGTATTACAGTTATCACCAGAAAAGAGATACATTTAGTTATAATGTTCTTTTTGTTTAAAACATCGCATTTGCAATTGTGTGTGATTGCTCATTGGGTTGATTAATTATATCTAATAATTTACATTTAGTTCCACCGTTTTGATAGTCAAAGTACTGAATTAAAATTGGGAATATTTTCAGTGAACCATGATTGCTAGCATCTGTTGAAATTCTTATATATGGTATGTTCTTTAAATCATTCATTACAAGATCAATTGTATGTGGTCCAAAAATATTATTTATGATTGCCTCAGCCTTAGTCCTGCCACACAACATTTTTTGACAAATATGTGAATCAGGAAACATTCTTTTCATTAGCGGAATCCAACAATCCAGCAAGCGGTATGATTGGTGATGCATTACTGTATGATATGCTGCCACGCCTTCAGAAGCTCTGATGAGTTTAACATCCTTGTTAGATACAATAAAGTTTTCCGAAACATTTGATGAAGCCGATGCACATCTGGTGTTACGCTTATGTTTTTCAGTGTTCAGATGTTCTTTCAAATCAAGTTTTCCTTTATTTGCAACAGAAATAACACTATTGCAAATGATACAGATTACATCATGTTTAGTTTTACCTTTCTTGAATGAGGGATGTTCTTGAATCATTTCGTTAGTTACTATGCACTTCCTTTTTCCCATGTTTTTGCAGCAATACTACATACCATACATTGCTTTCTTTTGAAAAACAGTAGCAACTACTTGCCAGGGACAAAAAACATAAAACGATACTTTGATATTATCGATGTTTTTGCTGCGATAGTGGGTACTGTGGCACTTTTCTGTTATAGCTACCGTAACTTCTGCGCTGTCTATTGGCGGCCGCGTAAGCTATAACGCTCTCCATTGACATAGATATGACAGCACGTGTGGTCTGTGATATTTAATGAAAACCCGACGATAGCGCAGCAGTCACGGTGGATATAACAGAAAAGTACCCGTACTGTATGTACCATAATTTGTTTGGGTATCTTATTCTTATAAGATTCACACATTCTTATAAGTGATGCTTAAATGAATACAGAGGGTGTAAAAAGTTAAAGTGAATGTAAATCTCGAGTTGTAAATAAAAAAACTAGGACAAACGAGGACAAATTTTAAAAACGCGCGAGGACGTCCGAGGACACCTTAAAAAAGAGGACATGTCCTCGGAAACCCGAACGTATGGTCACCCTACCCCACAGTAACTTATCAACTGTGTGGTACTGCACTCAGGGTAGTGGAGAATGAAAAAGACCTGGGGGTAATTGTGCAGTCAAACATGAAATTCTTTGAGCAGTGCAGACATGCGGCCAGGACAGCTTATAGGGTTTTGTCATTAATATACAGAAACTTCGCTAGCAGGGATAAGGAGGTGATTATCCCTTTGTATAAGACCATTGTTAAGCAGCATCTTGAGTACTGTATACAGGTCTGGAGGCTTCACTTTAGGAAGAATGCATATCTGAGGAACGGGCGCAGAGAAGGGCAACCAGATTGGTGAAGGGAACAAAAGGATGCTCTTACCTAGTAAGGCTACAGTTCTGCAAACTGCAGCGTCTCGAGAACAGGCACCTGCGGGTAGACCTGATTAAGGTGTTTAAAGTCTTGAATGGATTGAGTAAGCTGAATGTTAATGGTATACTTCCACTTGCTGAGACTACACACACATGAGGGGACATAAATTCGACTTGAGGAAGGATGTTTGCAGGAAAGATTGTGTGGAAGCTTACCTTCAGTCAGCGGGTGGTCGATTGTTGGAACAGGCTTCCATCTGTTGTTGTGGAAGTAGTGGATAGGTTGAATAAATTCAAGGGACAACTAGACAAATTCTTGGAGGGTACGGATGGGTGAACTGTGTGTTTTTTTTTTTTTTTTTTTTTTTTTTGGCTGATGCTATATAAGCTTGCTTTCTTGCAACCGTTACGCCGTTACTACTACTACTCGCTCCACCTGAGATTGGCTAACTACCATCTCATTGAAGAGGCCTTAGAAATCCCTCCAGAAGGTAATGAAATCCAGTCCTCTCAAAACGAGTAGCAGACTTGTGTATCTTGTTGATTTTAAGCTGCCACATTTCGAAACTTCTATCCCAAAACGACACCGATCCCTCCAGTGATAAAAGCACTGACATTATTATATTAGAAAATGTTAGAACATAAATGTAATCATATTTAAGTAAACTGAATACTCTCAACTAAAACTACAACATAGGCAGCAGACAAAAGCAGTAGCCGTATTCCGAAATCTCGCTGAACGTATAAGAGATAACTTAGCCATTCCAAGTACAGCTTTAACCACCTACAATAGACCTCCATGACTTTAACTTAGCTCCCGAAAAAAATTAAATCTGTTGCCTCACCCTTTGATGGATAGCTTCAACACTGCATGTGTGTGTGTGTGTGTGTGTGTGTGTGTGTGTGTGTGTGTGTGTGTGTGTGTGTGTGTGTGTGTGTGTGTGTGTGTGTGTGTGTGTGTGTGTGTGTTTAAAAGCTATGCATTACAGTTACAGGTCTAAATGACAAGTGTTTAAAGTGTTTAAATGACAGATTTGCATATGCAAACAAAAATAACCCACGACAAAATTCCTACACCCTCCTGGAATCAGTTAGCGTCCCCCATCCCCTTCCGATTGAATCGGTCTTTTAAGAATTCCTCCACTCCTCCGACGGGATCTTTCTATATAATTAACTTCTGGCGAACCCATGATATTTTCAGGGAGGCTAAACTATATAGAAATAATAGCATACTTTCACATTTTCTTAAAACGTGAGTTAGCTTTATGGTTTAGTATCCATTTCTCGGATAAGAAACCATAACATTCTGAGCATAACATTATTCAATTCAATGGAAAATTTGTCAAGGCATATCTACTGGATGCAAGGGAAGTACCGATCATCACACCCTGGACTAACACACTATGCAAAGGAACAGAATTCAAATCCGATCTTCGCCTTGTTAAGTGGAGAGGGAAGTCTACCGTCCATCTGATACACAGACAGAAACTATATCAGGTACACCCACCTAACAGCGATTAGCCCCCCCCCCAGTCCTCATAGCCTGGATCCGTCGTGGGGTTGACCCAGCGAAGCTAGGTGCATTTAACAGTGGCCACTCAGTGTATATGAAAATAATAACATTTCATAAGGCATGTCTATTCAAGAAGTGATACTCATACGGACGGATGCTTATTTTATCCCAAATGCTTGCACTTGATTACGCGGTAATATCTCTCTCTCTCTCTCTCTCTCTCATAAATTAGAAGTCTAGTCCTTGTAATTATAACCGAAATTAATGATTCCTAAATGAAAGTTGCACGGATTTCGACTAGTTTCATTCAAAATGAGCCTCTTTTTTCGATATCGTACAGCAAGAGATAATTTAGAGTTGCTAATATTCCCATACACCAGTATAAGCACTTCGTGTATTTTCCAGTACCACAAAATAATTTGAATACCTCTCAAGAACAGTCTGATATTTTGTTTTTATTAAAATTTTGACCAATACAGTATCCAATTTGGCAACAAAATAAAATATCACATTATCAAAATCTCTAATTCTGAGCTATATTTTCAGGGAGGCCAAATGATATTTTCATATAATTGAATTTTTGTATCGCGAAACACAACAGACTTGGGAAATTCAAGTCAAATGAAATCTTTTCAGCAAGTGAACCATCATCATCCAACATTAGTTGTAGTCGTCGTTAAAAATGATTAATTATCGCAATCAGAATATCATGATATTTTAATAAAAATCGTCATCTCTAAGTGGATTATACCTAAAAACATTCTTCATAAATTATCCTCCATAAGAAATAATAACACGGATTCAGATCTGAAAATATGGCAACAACCACATCCAAAAATGTACACGGAATCGATTTAAGAAAAAAACAGCATGAAAGTCGAAGACATCCAAAACTGCATTTTTTATATATGCAGTCAGGGTCCACCCTGTTCGAAAATTATTCTTCAACAATATTCAGGTAGTAGCAAACGTATCTGTTTTGGAATATATTCCCCAATGATTCCTGGATTCAGAAAACTTTCATTACTGCCTGAAAGATTTTTGCTTGCAAATCACTAATTATAATCAGTGTTTTAGTTATCGGTCATATGCTCTCTATCTCGTTAAACTCTTCTGACTTTTTATTTTATTATAAGTACCAATAAAGTCGACCAGCTTGTCTTCGTTGTGCGCGCCAAGGCTTGCTACATCTGAATTTTACAGGGAAACGTTTCACGAATCACTAAGTCTGTTTTCTTTAAATCAAATTGATGAGACAGGCGTTTTACAGGTTTGGTAGGACTTCGCATCATTACTTCCTGAATACTTCGATGCTGTCAACTGTTCTCACATATCCTTTTCATTGTTCATCACAGCACAAAGCTTTCAAACCCCCTTGATTAATCTATTTTTGCAGACCTGCTTGAAGTTTTCCTGCTATTGAATTTTAAGCGAAATTCCCGCAGCACTTCAACCACGCTAGAACTTTGGTTAAAATCTTTTCACTAAAACACATGTTGTTCGATTGGATGGCACCTTATTATTTTGTAGTTGCGCTAGGGACAGCGTAATTGGGAGATTTCCTCTTCTTTATGTAATATTTCGGGAAATATGTACCACTTAAAGCAGCATCTTGTTTTTCACGAAAATTGGGAAATGAAATATCTGAGTCACTTATATATAGAAATATAAACCTAATTTCTGAAAGAAAAAAACAAATCCACTTTTAAAGGAATCAATAAGAACTTAAAAGGAATCAATATCGCAGCCATATTTTGACAAGGTCAATAACTGACTAAACTACTCCTTACTACATAATTATTATTTCTTATTATATAATTACAAACAATACTAATCTCACTGTTCATGTGTGTTACATAAAAGGAACAGATACTTTGACTTCATGGATCGCAATTTTTAAGCAAACAAATTGCAATAGCGTTTGATATGGTCGACTATAAACTCCTTTAAAATTCTAGCATAATACAGTCAAAATTCATTTAATGCTTTTGATGCTCTGGTTTGATTGGTACTACCAAACGATAGTTTTAAGTACTACCTGAAACGTAAGTAATACTAAGTCCTATCCGTAGCCGAGTGATCAGTGAAAGAGTGCATAAGTGCGCGTACTTTGAGTGACCGGGGTTCGAGCCCATGACTGCTAAATACGATGCTGTTTCTGGTATTCTCTTTATCTTGTGACTTCCTCTGACCGTGTGGTCGTCCTGGAGTATAAACTGAAAATTTATTTATAAGTATCTTTTGGAACATCCTGTAGGTAATCAAGGTAAATTAATGGCACCTCATAACTTCTGTTGGGCGCCTCCGTAGCCAGGTGGGAAGGAGCAGCAGTGCGTAGCACACGCTTCTTGATTAGACCCGGGTTCGAGCCCGTCACCACCAAATACGGAGGATGCGGAAAGGTGAGGGAATGACCACCGCATATCCCGGAGCAATATGGCCTTAGTTGCTAATGCTCCTAAAAACCAAATAACAAACAAACAATAGCTTCTGTTGTAACAGCTGCCGATTAACATTAGGATGGCTATAGAAGTCAGTGGTTCTACTAATCAGTAGAGCCCACTATCTCTATAATGCAGTGGGCCTTGTTGCAGATCGAAATGTTCAAGAAAGCAAGAATGAAGAAATGCTAGGATTCGAATTTACCATCATCTGCTGCCCATGCCACACAACGTAAACTAAACAGATTCTTACTCCTCATTTATTTGTTAAAGCAATATTTCTATAACAAATAAAACTAAGCCAACAAGCACGTTTGTCTGCTTTTGGTACCTAAAAATTTTAGGCAGAACAAGATTATCTCATTAAAAGTTCTTTTAATGAAGGAACTTTATTAGAATATAGCTAATGAAAAGAATTTCATACAATTATTATTAGAAAAAAAATTTTATTTGATGAAAATATTACATTAATTTTTCTGCAAAACCGCAAAGTACAGTAATCTGCTTTGAACACGATAAAGCACCGTTCGTACACGCGAAAACTTTAATCTCAGCTTTCCAAAAAAAAAAAAAAAAGAAATGGCCTTTTACTACAAAAACCAATCAAATAATTCCTAAAGCACGGCTATCTACGTTTGGTATATAAAATGTATGTTATGTATTGTAATTCTATAGATAACTAAATTTACTTATGGATCAACATCCTATATCCCCTTATAACTGCCTAAAATGAAAAAAATTGCCTCGACATACTTTAGTGATCAATAGAAGTTCATGCCAGTGAAGCGAAGCGATTGCAGGCTAGCCAAGAATGGCGTGACTACCACGCCAATTCTCTCGGTTTACAATAACGGACTCCCTAGTTAGCTTCTTTAAATAAGAAGGCCTAGTTAGCTTCTTTAAATAAGAAGGCTCACATTAAACCTACCACTCATTTACTGTCCTCAATATGTTATTTTAACATGCTATAAATGTCTATACAACAGATATCGAACATCTTAGGTCAACAGCTTCCGTATACTCTTAAAGTTCACATAAAAAACTTTTCCAAATCACAGTAAACATTCTTCCATCTACACATAGGAAAGCAACGGTCCAAAGACATACTATAAAAATATCCACTTTCGTCTTCGTCACTGTACTTTACAGATGGGATGACGCAGTTCGTATGGAGACGTTCTCTTGTCTGTCGCATGGTGTCTAGGCCCTGGAGGCTCGTACGGGATGAAGTTGTTAATATATGTATGTATATAGTCTTTTGCAAGACCAAGAATTTTCCATCAGATTGAAAGAACATATGCCGTAATTCTTCATCTAACAGAATGCATTGACTCATCACTTTAGCGACATTGGTGTGTATGCTTATATCTGAACAGCCTTTAAGTTTTCTGATGTCGTGCGAAACTATAGTTCCATATTTTGCTTCCGGGACCATCTAGTTAGTCTAGCAATGGATAATTTGTAAATTTTTTTCACGGACCAGTTGAAACCTTGTTGAGGGACCGGACACAGCTTGCGAGCCGCGCTTTGAGTACATCCTATACTGTTCTCCCAACACTTTTGATAACAATGTACACTATAACTAAATAACTCTGTTGTCTTTTTATTTGTGTTTTTAAAGCGTGTTTAACGTCAATCTGATCTAATAAATTAGTAAATCAGTATGATACTCAGTATCCTATTTAGTCCACTGGGACCTGGATTGCATTCCCATGGTTACCCCTCTTTATTTATTTCATTTTACTGGAATTTTTAAAATAAAAATGAGGCTTTATTTACTATAAATATATATATTATATTTAGTCATATAGTCTATATATATATATATATTGTTATCCTAATTATCCTTTATGTTATTTGCTTAATTCTGCAAATGTTATTTTCCTATGAATAAGTGGTCTATATATTTTGTTCAGGAATATAAAGTTTTGAAATAGTTAATAAAATTTTGTATACGTATTTATTTCAAATTACAGTACTCGGAATCACCGCCATCCTTATGGATGGCGTCATTTTTTCATCACTGTTTTTGTGGCAGCTGATTACTCTTCCATTACGCAGTCCGCTTTCGAAGTTAGTCGTGTAAAAATCATGAATTTTCACCATGAAGATTTATTAATTTATTTATGAATGCAATTCATGAATAAATCTTTTAATTTAGTAAATAAATTTAGTAATGTGTAATGTTAATGGATTCTGTCCAGAACCGGGCAGTAATCAATTGTTAATTTTAATAAACTTATAGGTGCAAAGTGCATAAACTCAGAATAGAATACTTAGGGTTAATGAAGTTTTAATGATACAAATTCCAACGAGGCCTATTTCAAATATGTAGTTTTAATTTTTAAAGCTCCAAGGGGAAAATAACCGACATTATTATAAATTCCGATGATCAGCCTGATATCTGTTTTAGGAAAAAACATGGAGGCCAAGAATGCAATATAGGATCGTTTAGAAAAGAGTGTAATTCTGAAGGAAACATAACATGGTTTTTGAAATGGAGAATCATGTTTAACTAACCTGGTTAGCTACTTTGACAGTCAACTCATGATCTAGTTAAAGGAAATAATTTCGACATTGTTTACCTGGGTTTCAGCAGAGCATTTAACTCAGTCTAATATGAGAGGTTACTGTACAAGCTGGAATCAGAAAAATCTTTAGATGGACTGCAGAGCAAGAAGCAGAGGGTTGTGATTATTGGTTATTCTTCAGATTGCGTTAACGTAAAAAGTGGGACTCCCAAAAGTGCTGGGATCACTCTTGTTTTTGATTTTCTTAAATGACATCGACGAAGGGATAGAGAGCGTGATGTCAAAAGTTGAGATGATATCAAGATCGGTACAGTTAACGATCAGTGTAAAGCAGGACCTCTTCAGGACGAATTAGATAGACTTTAGGTATGGCCCTCAGCATGAGTTGTTGAGGAGGCTTCCATCCTGCAGTGGGTTGATAATGGCTGAACTTTACTTTTTTTTATGGTCAGAAAGCTCTGTTTTAATGAAGAAAATGCAATGGACTCTTACAATTGGGGAACGGCAACCTCAAAATAACTTATCCACTTGGTGCAGTTGAATTTAAGACAATAGAGGATTCAAGGGATTTAGAGTTACGATACGGTCGGCCATGAAGTTCTGCGAGCAGTGTAGCCAGGTATCAAAGAAAGCCGACGATAAGTTATCGAAAATTTGCCTGTAGAGATAGGGAGATCATAATCCCACTGTTTGAAGCAATTGTCAGACCATACTTGGAATACTATGTTCAAGTATGGAGACTACAAAATTCAAATTATATTAGGGCCACCCACAATTTCTTACATATGCTCGTATACGTATTATGTCTATAAATTGCGAGTGTTCCCTGGTCGATTTGCCTGTTTTGCTGGACGAAAAAACCCCAGTTTCCCAGTTTCTACGGGTGAACTTTGCTATCTACGCCTGAGACCGAATAACTCAGCCACGGAGTGAAAAAAGCCCATTAAAGTTCTTTGCGTCATTGACGGGATTCGAACGCGGGTCTTTTCCACCCGGTGTGGACAAGACGGTGACGATACCATTGTGCTACCGCGTAGACGGTATGGAGACTACAGCAAAAAAGGCATCAGCTTCGTGAAAGGGTCCAAAGATGGACAACTCGTCTGGCGAGATCGGCAAAACTACGTCTATAAGAGAACGACTTTGGAATGTGTGGTCTATACAGCTTGGAAACTAAGCACCTTAGAGGAGACCTAATCGAGATGTACGAGGGTGTTCCCGAAAAGTAAGGTAACATATGTTTTTTTTTTTTTAAATAATGGTGAAAGAGAATGAGATGAAACGCCGCGGACAAATAGACCCGTTAAAAACGTTCAAAAAGAGCGCCACTGCAGTGTTGCGGTACTGTCGCCTCACAGCAAATTCCAGTTGCAAAATGGTGGCTACCGTGCGAGTATGGTCCAAAACAGGTGTTCGTGAAGTTATTCGCTTTTTGCAAGCAAAAGGGTCTTCCTTCACCAAGTGACATTCACCGTGAACTGGTTGCTGTGTATGGCGAAAAGGTGATGACAAAGAAGCAGATGTGTGTTTTTGGTGCAATGAATTTAAAGCGGGCCGTGTTGACATCGACAGACCATAAAGATCGACATCGGGCGGGCAGGCCTTCATCGAGCAAGAGAGAAGACAACATTTCGCGCATTAAGGGCATCGTTCTTGAAAACAGGCGAGTGAAACTGCGTGAAATTGCACAAATAGTGAACGTGAGTAAGTCGACTGTTCACGAAATTGTTCACAATGTCCTTGGCTTTCGAAAGGTGTGCTGCCGCTGGTTGCCCCGACATTTGTCAGAGGAGGACAAAGCAAAAACGCATGGGGATGTGTTTGGAGAACCTGTTGCGATACAGCGACGAAGGAGAGGATTTTCTCGCTCGTGTAGTCACAGCAGACGTAACGTGGTTTCATCACTTTAGCCCGGAGAGCAAACAAGACTCCATGATCTGGAAACATCCACAATCTCCTGTGCGCAAAAAATTAAAACTGTTCCCAGTGTCCGAAAAGTCACAGTGGCATGTTCTGGGATCGCCAATGCTTTCTGTTGGTGGATTTCTTACCGAAGGGAGGAACAATCAATGCACAGCTTTACTGTGCAACGTTGGAAAAACCGAAAGCCAACATTCGACGCAAACGACCAGGACTCCTGACAAGCGGCGTGATTTTGTTGCACGACAACGCAACTCCACACACTACCCACACCACTTGTGAGTGGTTGCGCCGTAATCGTTGGGAAACTCTGTCACAGTCCCCCTACAGCACATCCCCTCTCGCGCCCGTCGAGTCGATGACGCGAGGAACTTTTATTGGCATTTTTGACTCCGTGGATGGGTTAGTCGGTCTCAGGCGTAGACAGCAAGGCAAGCAAATCGACCAGAGAACACACGCAATTTACATACACAATACACATGGGTAGATGAAATAACTTTCCGGGTGACCCTAAAGAGGTTTTTTTTTAAATTAGGATGTATAAGGCTCTGAGAGTTTAAAGTGAAATGAAGATGGGTGAAATTTTCATCGTTATAAACGATTCCAGAACTAGGGACCATAAATTCAAAATACGGGTGATAAGGTGTAGACTGCATTGAAGAAAGTTTTCTTTTAGCCAGCGAGTTACCTCTATGGGTTGCAGCTGACAGCTTAGGGAAATTCAAGAGTCAACTGGATAGACACCTACGTGAGAAGGGGGTCAAATAGGTATTTTATGTTATTTTATTATTTATCTATTATTATTCTTGTTGTTATATTATTTCTCCCTGATGGGGAATTCCACCCCGTGACAGATATTGGTACTAAGTGCACAGGATGGTTGTTAAGTCTAGTGTTACTATTGGTCGAGGAACTCTCTGACTATCCTACAGGTGTTCAGGATTGCAACTTTCTGGAGTTCCTTGTATGTGCGCCGACCGGGCTAGCCGGGTGGGTAAAATGCCTGCCTAGCAACCCAAAGGTCGCGGGTTCGAATCCTGCCTCGGGCTTGGATCAAAGTACTGCAAAAACTTTGGGAGGTGCATTATGGCCACAGAAGCCGATGCGCCAACAACTACCAAAAAAAAAAAAAAAAAAAAAAAAACCTTGTATGTGCTCTCTGAGAGACCTATTGATACTAGGCTGTTATGCATTGTCATTGGCGCCATATTGGTGATTGAGACGATCTTCGGGATGGTCATTACATGTGCACATCCCTTTTATTTCCTATCTTAGGTTCGTGTACCTAATCTTTTCCTCATAGGTTTTCTGGAGGTTGTCAGTGTTGGGCACCGCTATATCAATCACAAAAGTAGACTTTTCCTTCTTTTCGACAATGGTTATGTCCGGTCTGTTGTGCAGGAATGTCTTGTTCGTTATTATGGCGTGGTGTCAGTATAGCTTGTGGGTTGGGATCTCTAGTACGGCCTGGGGTTCGTATTTGCAATTACGGTACACTTTCTTTGATCAACTGGTATTTCCTCGCTAGCTTCTGATGTATTATCCTGGCTACCTGGTCATGTCTACGAGAATACTCCATGGGTGTATCCTTGCATCCTGCAGTGATGTGTGGTCGATGTGTGTCAGATGACAAATGTGGACGATTTCAGCCTGCGGTGACATCGTCAGCATGTGTCATCTGACACTCCGAGCTCCTTTGCAACGTATTTTCTATAGTTCCTGGTATTGATTACCTGGTCTTGGATGGCGAGCATGAATCCTTCAGCCTCGGGGAAGAGCGTCCCATACATTTGAAGACATTTTATCTAAGTGATCTTGATGGAGGTCATGTAGTGTCTTCTTTGAACACACTACATGAAGTGTCTTTTTTGAACATCTTTCTAGCTTCATTTGTTCCGTCAGGGCGGGAAGGGACTCCGCTTAAGTTGAGTGGGGTTTGCCGCTTGTCTATCTTTCTTATGGCCTGGTAGAATGCTGCTGTGTTTTTCTGGAAGTAATCCTTCAGGTTGGCTGTCGCTATCTTCTGTTGCTCGATGAGGTCTATCAGGCTCCTCCCTCCCTCTTTCCGAGCTATTATCAATCTCTCCATGGCTGACTTTGGGTGGTGCTCGTGACTCTTGTCATCGTTGTCCTCGTCTTTCTCATGATATTCTGCAGCTTGGCGTTAGACCAATCCATGATCCCGAAGGAGTACGTTAGCACTGGGACTGCACAGTTGTTTATGGCTTTAACTGTGTTCCCTCCGTTCAACTTTGCTTTGAGCAGACTTCTGAGTCTGTGATGGTATTTTTCGGTAAGACAGGCCTCTATCTCCTTGTGCTCTAACTGCTCAGCCTGCATCATTCCGAGATATTTGTAAGTCTCTCCTTCTGTCATGGCTCCGATCTCTTTACTAGTCTGTAGCTGGTAATTTCGGCCGACTAATTTCTCCTGATGCAATCCGTTGGTGTTGCATTTGTTTATACCAAATTCCATTTGCATTTGTCTAGACCAAATTCCATCCTGATATCATTGATGAATTCTTCGGTGATCCGGAGTAGTTGCTGGAGTTGATTCTCGGTTGCCGCGTAGAGCTTAATGTCATTCATGTACATCAGGTGGGAGAGTGTGTACAGGGTTCTCCTTCCTTTCTTGAGGTTATATCCATACTTGCTGTTGTTGAGCATGGTGGATAGTGGGTTGAGTAGACAGAACCACCGTGGGCTCAGGGTATCTCCCTGAAAGATTCCTCTCCTGATGGGGATCGGTCTAGTTGTGGTATTCTCGACCTTGATGATGATACTCCATTTCGCTATGATTGCTTCTAGGAAGTTTGCCACTGTCGGATTAACTTTGTAGAACTTCAGCGTCTCTATTAGCCAGCTATGAGGCACGAGGCCGAAGGCCTTGTGGTAATCCATGTAGCCGTGTACAGGCTGCAGCGCTTCTTGTAGGCATGCTCTATAACTGTGGCATCAATGATTAATTGCCCCTTGCATCCTTTGCTCATCTGCTTGCATTATTATTATTATTATTATTATTCCGTTTTTTTGGTGGTGCAGCAAAAGCCACATGGTTAATAGTATTCTTTAATGATTCCATCCAACTAAGTGTACACAAGTAAAATAAAATTTTAAAAACCTGAAAGACGATTTATTTACGTAATTTTCAGTTAATGTTTTACTGTTTGAAAGTTAAGAAAAATGATTAAGAAGATTAAATGTTAATTTTAAAGTAGTTAGTATTACAGTATTATTATTAGTTGTAGTAGTGGCAAAATGATGGAAAGAAACAAGATTATGCAGTATCACCCAAAAGAAAGAAAAAATAACCACATGATTTGTCCATTCCTTCTGATAATTTGTCTAATCCTCATTTGAATTAATTCAAATTGCCCACCTCGACGACACCAGATAAGAATATAATCCGTAATTAAATAAAAGTATGGTATATGTTTTAGTAAAAACGTAAACTGATATCTCTTACACTGCCCTAGACTCATATGGAAAAGGTGGCATATAATTTTTTTTTATTATTTTTATTGCTTTTCTATTTTTGAAGTTTTCATACGTACTAAGCATTGGAAAGTACACTATGCATCGCCATTTTTTTTTTGTTCATTAGAAATAATTTTCTCCGTATTTAACCTAGTCCTATGTTTCACCAAATTCGTCTTGGAGTAACCGTCTGAACTCTTGTGAACTGAAATATTATCGTTATTTGAATCAAAGTGGCTGAAAATAAACAATTATGCGATTTAAAAAAAAAAAAAAAATTGTTTCGCATTAGCGTGCTTTCGTGTGTATGTGTGTGTGTGCGTGTGTCATATATATTTGAGAAGCTTAAAAGGGCCCTTGTAAACTAAAAGGGTACCAGAAATATCTATATTATATAGGTATTTCTGTGAAATAATAATAATACATACTTCTTTTGACAAGAAAAACAACAGAAATTAAATATATTTTTCCGTGGAGGAGTGAAATTTTCTTCATAATTCAAACAGCTTAAATTCGGGACTGTCCTGCATAATCCGGGACGTCTGGTTACTTTATAGTAAGAGGTTAGTTTACAAATCACGTAACGCGATTTTTAAACTCCCTCGTAACACTTCGCAACGAATGATTTGACCCTCATTATAAAGAAATACACTGTATTACAATTCAAATCACATTTATTTTTAATGAAAATACCTGTTAAATAACAATTGTGACACCACAGTAAAGAATCCAGTAACGAATCGCAACATTTTACTGGCCGACCCCTCCTGTTTCTCATATATAAAGGTAAATTTTACTGTGAGACAATCTAATAATGTGTGTGTGTATTTCGCATATCTCGTTCCAGAATTGTAAAATGACTCTTCTTTTCTTAGGAATACTTTAGGTTAAACACCGAAAGACCAAGCTTGAATGTATACTTCTTCTCTACTTCATTTAACATGTAACACATTAGAAAAATTCGAGCGTTTCTTTATAAAAATTAGAAGGACCTCGTACCTCATCCAGTTTAACCATTCACTGAAAATCAAGAAGCCGTTTGGAAATTAACTAATTAGTTATAAGATAATTAAATGTTACTTGAAATCAATTACATTAAATACTTTAGAAATCATTTACTAGTCTACTTAAAAATTCTTCATTGAAATATTATTTTGCTAACAGCAATTTTTCTAAGTTATATTTAAAACAAAATTATATTTTTTAGAGAGCCGGTTGTACAAATGTTTTGGAAATTTATCATGAATCATCTGATCATGAAAAATTCTACTTGTGAATGCATACAGATGACTGTCCAGAATACCAATGAAAAAGTTTAGTTTTTTTTTTAATTATTCTTTCGTTTAAACGAGTTGTGCAACATTACCATATTCACGAAGTGGAACTTCCTCAGGACAGTTCTTGCACATTCAGCCGCTTTTACCCACTACTGTAAGCCACAACACCAGCTGTCGCAGCCTTCCTATTCTGATTGGCAATAGGGGTTAACTACACCGACCCTAATCATACAAGGTAGGATTTTTCCACTGTAAAACTTTTGTAGAAAACGTTTTTTTGTTTCCATGGTGATAACATCTTAAATATCATTTCTCACAAAATGAGGTCATATTTCCCGCCCTCTCTCTCTCTCTCTCTCTCTCTCTCTCTCTCACACACACACACACACACACACACACACACATACACACAATCTGTCTGTGTTTGCCATTTTCACACACTAAGAATGGAGGTAAAAAAAAGTCAGTATGACATATATAAACCTCATTATGATGCAAAATTCGATTCATTATATTCGATTTGCCTAACTTACAAAGCATTTAAATATTACATAAAATTCTAAGATACAGTGAAGCTCCTTGAATTAAAGAAAATAATATTCACTAATTTCTCTGTCCTCCGTGACAGTACAGTGGGTTCTCCACTTGTCACTCATATAGCGTGGTCTGAGTTCGAATCCTGTTAGACTTGGAAGAACTCTCAAAAGTCTCTTCAATCAGGGCTGTTAAACCGATTGCGGAGGAGGATTTCCCCGTGTTTTTCAAACCACACAACGTGAAAATCAGTCCTGAATACACACTTGTACAAACATAATACACAAAGATCACACGTAGGACTATATGAATTTGGCATACCATGACCAGGAGATAGTCGATGCGCCAAGACCCTTTCAACAGTAGTTAAAAAATTATCTACATATTATATTAAATACTTGCAGCAAATATTAATGAACAAAATTCAAGTTTCATAGGTTAACATTAATTCATAATTTTTAATTAAATTTTCCATAGTCCTCTCTTTCTTTCTTTCTTTCTTTTTTTTTTTTTTAAGTCTGTTGTGCATCAAAAACGAAATTTCAGCATGATTGCCTTGTAATTACATTATAATTTAATCTACAAGCATTTGTAGATGAAATACTGTGTAAACTACATACTTTGTAAAGAATCAAAGTATTTGTTTTAGCGATTTATTAAGAATATAACTAAGTGAATATTCTAGAGACAATACATCGTGTCACGATCTCTAGAATACGCACTTATAATTTATATAGTATTAGTTCAGAAGTGCTTGTTTAATAATACATTTGCGGATGTGCCAAGTACAAAAGAGTGGGTTAATGTTTCAGTATAAGTACTTTTATAAACCTGTCGAAAACTACATAATTGAGATTAACTGCTAACAAAAAGCGCTGAGTACGGATGAGAGCGAATCCCCTTCTCACGATTTCTGATGCTGGCAGTTAAGGGTATTTGTCTGAGAAACACGAAACAACAGTTACCGCCTCGTAAGATGCGACAACTGTCGCTTCTTTTCCTGATCAACTGCACTTATTTCTAAGAGTTTATTTCTCGTGAAAGAAATTCCGAATAAAAGGATCTGCATTTTAGTTTTGATTCTTCTCTGCGATTCTCACTCTAATGGTATCCAACAAGATTTAAATAGAAAATAACTTTGTTATGGTTTCTTTGTTTAAACTTTGTTGCAATTACAAAAATTCACATCAGTCAGTTCACTGCAGAGTAATATTTTGATACAGCGAACACTTAACTGAATAACTGTATCGTTATATTACTATCTTTTCTGACTCGTAAAGTTTTATTTTGAAAAATAAACTTAAAATGCAAACAAAAATACAAACAGAAAAAACATCATGTTCGAAAGTATTTTAAAAATTACCTGAGTAAACCTGGTTCATGTAAACCCTAATGACCGTTAGTTTCTTGTCGCTTTCACATATATCTTAAAAAAAAAAAAAATATCGTTTCGATTCATTCGTGCTTATCTTCATTTTAACGTGACGTTTTCAGTTGCAATGTTATAGAACAGAGTCCGTTCCTCAAATGAAATATACCCACATTACAAAGTCATTACATTCTAGAAGCAAAGCCTTGATCATAAATAACACTCAACAACTGTGTGTCAAGATAGGATGGTAAAGGACATATTTCGCATTCTTTATATTTATCTACTTCTCGATCAGATATTTTCCAGTTTTTATTGGTCAATTACTCTTCCTTGACTACAACCCAGATCCCTCTAAAAGCTACAAAACTCCGTAAAATGGTTACTACAACATTTATTTCCTGTCAATGTTTTTAAGCTTATAGCTTAAACAGTGAATTAAACGTATATCTGGTAATGCGGTAGTTACAAATGATACAGTGATATATAAGTGAATAAATAAATTTTACAGTGATATATGTGAATAAATAAATTAATTATAACTGTGTTATTTCAGAAAAGTAGTTTATCACTCGGCACGGAGTGATAAAGTGTTCTTCATCCCAATAACATACATAATGCACAAAGAGTTGTAAACTGCATTCATTCTCACTTAGGTAAGCAGCATTTATAGGGAGGAAAATAAGAAGCTAAAATATCACTAAATGCAGATTGAAGCATGTTTGAAGTTTCGAATTATTAAACAATGCTGACAATACGTCAGCACTGTTTAATAATTGTGACAAAAGGCGGCCCCCACTTTCTGTATTGTAGGGAATCCCACAATACACTCTGTTTATGCTGTGTTAATTAATCCGATTCGCATCCTGTTGGGTCAGGCTTACCCGATCTGTCATCCGCATTCCAATCTGCTAGTATCGAGTAGCAGCAACTTCCAGACCTACAAACTAATTGATTTACTCTCCAACTCGAATTTATCTGTTTGAATAACAACCTTTTTTCTTCTTCCTTTTTTTTTTTAAAGGTTAACGTATGGACTACTTTAGTCGCAATATTCCAGTATGGTCTGTACAAGTGCTGGCGAGCCGATCTGCATGTTTTGGGGCAGGAAAAATCTGTAACAACTCACGGAGGAAAACTATACAGCCTCGACTGTCATGCTTTTTGTACTAGAGTCTCTTCCAGTCTCCGAAAGGATTTGAACTCAGACCTCGCCAAATGAGTGAAAAGTGGCGAATTCACTATTGTATGATGGATATGGGCGTTATATTCTGATCTGAGCTTTATTTTTCTCCTTGTCAATTCTGTTGTCTCTTAGGCCTGCAAGGTTCTCGGACTATCATTCAGAGGTCAAGCATTCATCCTCTAGATTTTCATGTATTTATCTCATCTACTACGTCTCTATCTAACCTACTCTGTCTTAGTAACTCAATTTTTTTTAGTTAATTTCGGCCTTTTTCCTTTGTGTTTCAAGAAAATATATCATGGTACCCTTTCAGTTTACAACAAGGCCCTGCAACCTTTTCCACTATGAGCTAATTGAAAAATTAACAAGGTCTCCAGATGGACCTGCCACAAATTTTACAAGTGTATCTCTCTTAAATAAAATACGCTGGTTGTAGAATTATATTTTTTATTATAAAAAAAAAAACATTAAGTAGGTATATACAATTCTGAAGTAAACTTTAAAAAATAGATAAAAAATAATTAATGAGATTTCTGGCATTTTTGTTCTCCAGAAAGTTATATTACATTTTTATTTCTATACACGGCGATCGACTAATCTATCATGATCAGCCATTTGCCGACCTCGGTTTAAAACATCATCAGACACTTCACATACATCACACACTAAGCTTCTTTATGCTTAGCACCTCTTTCTTTTAAAAAATTTACTTTCTTCTTTTGTTTTTTTATCGTTTTGACTTAAGTTTTAGTTTAATAATACCGTGCTTCTATACATTGGAACAATACTATGGTTAACTCCTTATGGCTGTAAAAGATTTGTTTAAACCATCCAGAGTAATTCTCTCCTCTCCTCTCCTCTCTCTCTCTCTCTCTCTCTCTCTCTCTCTGACTGTATTTATATTATAGAGGCTTGGATCTCCTTTGCCTTCCGCGCCTGTGTCTACTTTGTCAGTGAGAGTGTTTGCGACGGCTGAAAAAAAAAAAAAAAAAAAATCGGTCAACTACTGAGTGCCGAGCACTCAGGATGAAGGGTCCGTAGTCACGAATGGTCGTTTGTGTAGTATCTCAATTAGAGAGCTTTATGGTAACTGAAAAAAGTTTGTGGTACCCCGGCTTGGCCTAAAACTGAGGAACTAACGAAAACGTTGTCTATTTGAGTCTTTCCAGTTGTTGTGAATGACAAGGGTGAGAGAAGCGACTCCGACTTCTTTCTGGAGAAGCAATTAAAACCTTGGGGGGGGGGAGAGACTGGCAGGTGAGGGCAGTGCAAGACTCCGCGCAGGCGCCTCCCCACCACCGCCGCCTCAACGCTGGCTCTCTGAGTACCTCCTTGCCGGGACAACTCCAGCTTTGAAAATTGTTAAAAAATACTTCTCGTCGCAAAATTTATAAATGACCTTTACAGAATTATTAACTAAATATTTAGCAATCTTTTTGTCACCAAAAGGAGAGTCACTTAGTATAAAGAAGCGCGCTACCGAAGTGCAATTTTTTTTTATTTTTTTATTTTAACATTAAAGTAAATGATAGATTTCAATCGGAATAGTTTTCCCTTATAAGCATCGAATAACGCTTAGCCAATGTGATTTTTAAATTTTTAGCTCCATTAGCGACAGATATAGAGTTGGGGGACGCCAAAATTACTCTCATTTTCCTGTCTTGCCCAGCCAGACAGGAAATTTTAAAATATTTTACAGGAATTTTAGACAGACAGGAATTTTAAAAATATTTTAAAATTATATTTTAAACCTACTCGTTGAGCTCTTTCCAACGGTGTATAATAATAGGCTATAGGTTGTCGACAACATTTTTGTCCCTTCCCCACATTTTACCCCCTAATTTATCAGACAAATTTTTGTCAACAACGATCAATATGGCGTTATGTTGGCTCACATGATGTACCAACCCATGCAAAATTTCAAATCAATAGGTTCAGTGGTTCCAGAGATACAATGCTGTAACAGGCGGACGGACAGCCGAGTGACATTATAAGGGTCCTTCGTTAGACTAAAAACATCGAATAACTCACGTGAAGATCTACTCCCTTCTCCTGAGATCTGCTGACTCAATCCCGATTGAAAAAAATCTTCAAAAATCATTCGTCTACAGAAGAACTCGAACACAAATCTTTCTCCCAACAAGCGGCAGACAGCGATGTAAATAACACGTAATAATAATATGTATTGTATAATAAATATTAATATGTATTATTACTTATGCCGACTAAGCCCACGAAGCATACAGCGGCTATTTAACGCTATAATAATAGTTGATTATAAATAGTTTCAAGCTTTCTGAACGTAAACATTTGAGTTAAAAGACAAATTTTTATTTTCTTGAATATTACGGAAATAATCTGGTATATTCTCGTTATCGCTTGAAATATTTCCAATAGTTTCATATCGATGTTTAGGTAATCAAAGCCATGCCTAGTGCAGGCTTGTAGTAATCTAGCCCACCACCTATTACTTAAAACTGGAACAAGGTTACACGACATGACTATTAGAATTTACCTCTGTTTAAATTAGTACACTGTTTTGTTTTTGTTTTTTTCCCATAACAGCAATGCATGGTGACCTAAGCTTACTTTGTTAACAACACTCCTGTTACGTTGGCTATGTAAATAAGCAAATACACAGGAATCAAAATGATTATGATTTTTAATGTAGACAGTTAACTAAAAATAAATCCTCTCTTATACTCCGGAACGACCACACGGTCAGAGGAGTACACAACATAAAGAATAATGAAACAGCACCGTATTTAGTAGTCACGCAGGCTTAAACGGCGGTCACTGAAATGTGTACTTGTGTACCCACGCACCTGACCACGGCTACGGCGGCAGCATTTTTAATTTAATATATAAACTATTAATTCCCCTTTAGGCTATATATTATATAATTTAATTCTCACAACTACTTCAAAAGAAACTACAATTTCTGTTTGGTATCCAGTCTATTGGTAAAAACAGTTGCTTTAACGAGAATTTCAATTATTTCATAGCATGCAGGAGCAGGCTCCATTCTGCGATTTTTGGCAGGCAGCGGCGCTTTTCATTCAATTTTTTATGGACTTGCAGAATAACAACTTTCTTGTATATATTTTTATTAATTGCTTATTAATTATTACTATAATTTCGTCCTTATCTTATTTAAGAGATGTGCTTTAGAATAAATACGAGTTAAATATCAGTTTAACACATTTATTCTAAAGTGTATCTCTTTATTTGATTCTACTATTAATCCATTTAATTTTTTTTTATGGACTTGCAGCTTAACAAGGTTTCTTGTTTATATTTGATCTAACTATTTATTTATCAATCCTTTATTAATTATTACTCTAATAGTCATCCATATCTTCTTAGTTTGATACTTAATTCATATTTATTCTCAAGTATCTTTCTTTTTTTGGTTCTACCTATTATTGATGTAAAGCCTCTGGCATGTGATGTGAAGAATTAATTATAACAGCACAATGTTGCTATGTGCTGCAACAAAAAAAAAAAAAAAAAAAAAAAGTCATTTAGAGTTACCCGAGAACAACCTCATGTCTTATGTCCAAAAATGATCAGTGTTCACTAGTCGGTTTTCCTGTTTTATGAACGAAAAGCCCGAATTCTCGAGGTAGGGAGTGAAAACCTTACAGTCCTAGCTGTAACTGACTGACTCAGCCACGTAGCGCGCGAGGGAACCATAAAAGTTCATCATTATTGAAGGGATTTGATCCAGGAGCTTTTCCACGAGGTGTGGGGAGGGTGTTGATTATATCCACTGTGCTACCAGCAAGGATAATGCTCCGATCAATAAAGATTTCTACATTTATAAAAAATTTCGAGTATTCTAACGGAATTGCCAAATATGTCCCTATGCCCAATGAAATACATCTGCTGACTTCTGGGGATCTGCTTCTAAACGATTTAGTGTTCAGCTTTGTTCCTAATATCTAACCCCTAGCATACTGGCCGTGATTAGAAATACTGTTTGTTGTATGTTTTCAACTGTTTATATTTGGTGAACAGCGGAACGGATATTCGTATATCAGTATTACTAGCCCCTATTAGTTGAAGGTCTATTTGTTACCAGAGTTCCACGCTCTATTAGCAAAGTGTTACATGCTATTACCAACGTATTACACTTCCACGGGCTATTTGTTACCTGTTGTTTTTACAACAGAATATAGTTGTGAGTTCTGAGTTCAAGCAAGTAAGTATTATATGTGTAAATGTGTGTATTTCAAAACGTCTTCTTGTTTCGATTAAAAACAAGAAAATTCTACATCTATACCTAAAACTAACCAGCATATTCCGCTTGAAAAGGTCCTTCCTGTGATCTTCGAACAGGAATTGTATCTTGACAAGCAAAGTAACTAGAAGAGCCACTATATTTACAACGCCCGTTTGACAACGAAAGGTATGAATGAGAGCTATAAAAAACAAAATAATTTTGATATAAAACAAAACGCATAAAATTGGCGAAAATATTTAACGCATCCCATTAAAATCCAAAACCTGCCTTATTTCACTACAGAAACGATTCTACAAAAGCAAAAGGAATTCTTCATTACATAAAGTGATATTTTAAGAACCTATAAGAAAAAAGCAGAAGGAAGAAAATTTCATATACTGTATTTCACTGACAGGACATGTAAATTATTTAGATCAAATATTCTGCGATTCTATAGTCTAAACCTGGACAACAATTTAAATATCATGTAATGGATAAGATATTACCTAATGACAAAAAGTACCAATTAAATGTAATGCAATCTACTGAGTTACAAACAGACTTAGCAACAGTATCTCTGTCCATATGTTCATCTTGAACTGGTTTTTTTTCCTCTCTTTTTGTAGTTCATCAATAATGATAGCTAATAAATAATAATTATTTATTCGGTTACTTTTTCTGATTTGCATTATTACTCCCACAGTCTGCATAAGACCAAGCAAAGACCGGAGCCATCTTTCTAGAGGTTCCCATTTTCTCTTGATCTTGCCCACTAACCAACTGACGAATGAGTACTCTGAACTTTTGTCAAATATTACATGATGTCTTATAGACAGAGAAATACACAAGTAGAATCAAATTTTATTGAAAATAAGTTGAGTAAGAGATATACATTTGACTGAGAGAACTAGTTTAACTGCACCGCACATGCCTAGCGCTGCATTTGACCGTGATAAAGAAATAAAACAGAACACCAAAATAAAGTTATAGTCGATGACAAAATTTTCCCTAATTCAGCACTGCATCATCTTAATATATGGGTGAAAAATTAGGAATAAATATCGAATAAAGATTACTGAACAATAAATTCAAAGCCAATATCACAATCGGAATTACGAGTTACATTCAATTTTATTTCATAGAGTCGTTCCGTTCGTTCTACGATTCGAATTATAAACGTACGCATTCTTAATTTAATTTAACCAAAAAAGAGAATTTCGCCTAAACAAAGTACTATTTTGTACTATTTCGCCTAAATAGTACATAAAAAAAATCGCCTGAATAAAACTGTCTTGATAAAGCTTCATGAAGTTACAAATTTTGTTTACAAGAACTGGAAACTCTAGCTGCTCAATTTATTCCAGCTAAGCACCTTATTGTGATTCAATGATTATAATCTAGCATTCCTGTAGCAACTATATAGTGTTCAGCATTATTAATAAACTGGGCTTTGGAAAGTATAAAACTGATTTGTTAGATCACGTTCATTAATTCGGTTTCTACGTGTATTATTAGCTTTTCTATGTGGATTGTTTTCACATTTGGAAGGCAAAATTTTGTATTTCGACACTGGCATTAAATAAAATAAAATAAAAGAAAAAAGACCCAGGCTTCTGAGAAAACTTCCTCTCTATATATGACATAAGGCTGCAAAAACAGTCAACTAGTCAAGTTGAATTGACAGCTTTACAATATTAATCATGAGTTAGTGTTCAACCATGTGACTACTGTACTACCGCAGTTAACAAATAATGCAGTCTAGACTTCGCATTCTTAATTTAATTTGACCAAAAAAGAGACTTTGGCATAAACAAATAATTCGTAATATATATACATATATATATTAAAAAAACTTGAATAAAACTTTATGAAATTATAAATTTTTTACTACTTACTTATTTTTTACTACTTACTGTACTTACTAGGAAGAAACAGATTTATTCAAAGAGAAAAGTTCATTTAACCTAATCTAACTTGAAGAGATTTTATGTGGCGTGTTTCAAGCGAACTGAAAGGTATCATTAGGTGACAGCAGAGACGATACTGAATTTTTTTTTAAGGATTAGTAATATGCGTTCTTCAGTTTCTTCTTTCTAAGTTACTTGTGATATTTCTTGTCATATATTAGAGTTGTTTCGTCTTATTCTTATATAATGTGAGAGATTAAAGCATATGCTAGAATTGTATTTAAGTATTTTCTGAATGATAGATTAATAATAAATGAGTGTAAAATAAAAACCGAATGAACTTGGAGTTGTGTAACTGCCTGTTTTCTGTAGAACATTAAAAGAGTTAAACTGTTGTGTGGAAGGTTATAATTATTACGGTAGCTGTTTAAAGGTTTTGACTTGAGAAGATAGAAATCATCTAACACTAACGATAGAAGATAAGATGATTTCTGTCTACCGTGAAGTTAGATAAAATGAAGAATGATGAAGTTGAAAAAATCATGAATCGATAACTACAACACAGAAATTCATTCATAATAATGATGAATTCATTCATGTTATTACCTTTGTATTAAAGCAAATAGAGGAGCTGTAAAAATCGTATTTGTCCAAATTAGCAAATAGGAGCAGTAATTCACAACAAGCAATCAGTTTTTCCCAATGAAATCAGTCCTTCATTCATTTGGACTTCGAGGTACCCTGCATTAAAGGGAATGAATATACGTGTGCACAAAGCATACAAAATATAAAACTTATTACAGAGCTGGTGAATTAAATTTTTCCATTCTGATACCTCATAAATAATTTAAATTGATTTTTATTGCTTTCCATTTACACATCTTTCTCTAGCGGAGAATTGCGCAAGGCTTCTGCGTTATATTAGCCTACGTTTTGAATTCTTTGCTAACTCAACTTTTCAGTGCCCTTTGGTAATACCCGTTGCGATCCATAAAAAAAAAACCACAGGAACACCACTTGGCTTGTACATGCCTTGTGTATATATGAGTGTATTTATATTTTACTAGTTCGAATGAAAGTGAGAGATTATAGATATTCATAAAATGAAAACCGTAGAAATTCATCGATTTACTTTTGATACAATGGTAAAGACTGCATTCTCTATGTTAGGAAGTATTTTAGTAATCATGCCTATAAATGAGTCACACAATTGAACTGTGCTCGTTATTAGCAAGACGAATTGAAATCATAGAGAAAAACTTTTAAAATACATAGAGAAAAACCTTTAATTCACTATTAAAAACCCAAATTATTTTCAAAAAACTTTAAGATCATAACAAGACTGAGCGGAAATTTTTATTCAAAAATAAAATGCTTTTTAAAAGTGAAACAAACTGCTCCCTGTAATCTTTACATAGTAGTTAAATACGCAATATATATTATATTCTATATATCAAAGTTTATGACAGAAACTGCTTTTATATTGTCTTTTGTTGGTAGCGTCTTAGAAAATCTTATTAGCATTTCTATTTATTTTATTTCTATATTTATTTATAGAGCCTTCTAATATAAGAACTCTATATATCTATATAACTATATAATTACAAGAGTAAATTCGATCAAAGGAAATTTTCTAAAAACTTGTATGTAGGGCCGGATTTAAACTTGTTGTGGCCCCAAGCTATAACATATATTAGGCCCTTCTCTCTTGCAGTTCACCTGTGAAAGTATTAAAAAAGGATTTTTTAAGATAGGCCGAGGCCCCTTGTAAAGTGAGGCCCTAAGATGTAACTTGTTTAGCTTATTTGTAAATCCGGCCCTGCTTGTATGCATATAAGCATACAAGCAGGGCCGGATTTACTTGTATGCATATAAGCATACAAGTTTTTATAATCATTTGTAGGCATTAAACATATTACACACTGATTCAAAAAGCAATGGAAATTTAATTACAGTTAAATTCATCGCACCTTTCATTTTTAATAATTAAATATCTGGGAACAGTATTGGAATATAAGCAGTTTTAAAATTGCTTACCTTGTATGCTCTACTGACTTGGTTGTCGTGCCGGAGTATAAACAGAAAAAATTTTGTAGCCCGAGTAAATTATTTATAAAGGAAGCGTAGAACCTCCCCTACAATGAACCAAAATCAAACAAGTTTGAATAATTCGTGGTTTTTTTTTTTTTTTTTTTTTGTAATACTGGAGGAGAAAACCTTCAGAAATCTATAAAAAGAGGCAGCAGTGTCGTGAGACGTGTTAAAAAAGAAAGACAAGCACAACTTTAAGTTTGTTCTGAATGGGCTCGACTAAGCAACATAAATATATTTCAGTTGTTCCGTAAATCTTTTAGAATTCTTTCAAGAAAAGGCTGGTGAATTTCTACATCACACTGTCACTGAAAATGAAAGCTGAGTACATCATTATGACCCAGCAACAGCAAATGGAATGGAATGGAGAGACACAATCACTGCAGCCTAAGAAAGTAAGAACTTAGCGTTCTGAAGGCAAAGTTTTTCTCACAGGTTTTTTTTTTTTTTTTTTTGCGAGTGTTCTACTCAATGCCCGGTTAAGGTCTTGCAATCCTTATACACATATTTTAGAGGGCCTCAAAAGAAAGTCGCGTGGGACAACAGTAATAGCACTGTTCCGCGGCCCTTCACCACCTTGGGACCTGCAGTATCTGGGCTACTGTGCCTCGGTAAAAACTTGGTTGTGGTTCTATTGATTATTTATAAAATAAAGAAAAGAAAGAAAGAAGGAACGAAAAATGATCTTTGTTGTAATTTTCTCGAAATGAACTTAGGTTGTATGTAAAACTACTGAGATCAATGGAAAACTAGGGTTTTGAATTCTAAGAACGCTTCTCCCTCCCCCGATAATCTCATTTGTTTCTGAACTTAAAGCATCGTAATGACCATCGATTTCATGACGATAAACAAGTGATTAAAGCGGCCAAATGCAAAGTAAAGAAGATAAATTACCTTCCACAGTGGTCAAAGCAGAGAGCTCGGTAAAGTTCAAAGCGGAATTGGATAGCCACGTTTTGGCGACGGGGAAGCTGTGAATGATGGAGAATTCCCCCCCCCCCCTTTTTTGGCAGATGTAGCAAAAAGACGCTTTCTTGCATCATTTAGCCATTATAATACTAATTCTAACTCCATTCCAATCAACTTATTTTTAAGCACGTTTATGTAAAATATCAAAATCACTCGATAACGCAAAATCTAACACGAAATTTTTTAAGCAATATTTCATACATAACGTGAAGAAATTATGTTTAAATTCTCTCGTTTATTTTTGTATATCAGAATGAATGCACGAAAAAGTATTCGATGCAACCACAATTTATCTTTCCGATTTTTTTTAAAGCTGTATCTGCGGTGTAAAAAAAGGAACACAGAGAAAGACTGAATTCATTTTTGTGTGCCGAGTCGACGATATTTGTTACCGAGGGAAGGGAATGGTCCTGCCTTTTGACGAATGACCACTGCATAACAAACTATTGTTCGAGGCCTTTGGAATTTCCTTGCTGTCCACGACGTGATATCACAAAAACCTTCTAGCATACACGACACTTATATAAAAGAGAGGGCCAGATGTTGCTGTACGGGGTCATGGTTTCAGGCTCTTTGGGATCCCGCGTCGGTTGCTCACCAGGTCGCATTCAGCAGTCTTGTCAAAAGAGGGTGCGACGCGAGGAGACGCACTGAGCTCGCGGCGAAAACTCCGGCATGAAGCCAGCAGACAGTACCGACCATTCTGTGCAGTCTCGGAAGGTGCCTGGGGCAGCGGCTACCTTGTAAATAACTATGTCCTCGCTGCTTGGATGGCTGCTAGTGTCTTTCAACCAGTATCTCATGTATCTCATGTTTACTGTTCTTTTAATGTGTTTGTGGTTCTTGAATGCTAATCAAGAGTTTGCATAGCGACCGGTCAGTTGTGCAATATATTGAAAACATTGCCATTCAAATAATAACGCAATAATAATAAAATATTAATTGATAAAGTCTTAAGTATTTTCTGCTTATTCTCGTTTTCCAGTTGCTCTACGAAGCAGAAAAATCGCTTGAATGGAAAATAAGAAAGTGAACCAAAAAAGTATATTTAAAATTAGTATCTATAAAAAAAAAAAAAAGGAAAGAAAGAAAGAAACTGCATACCACACTATTTTTTTCGATTATACAGAGCGTCACTAACACAAAAATGCAAGTCCTGCTTTCCTTCACACCCTGATTAATGCCTTCAACAAAAAAAGGCATTTTTAAAATATTTACAGAAAACTTTACAAAACAACTAGTAAATGAATTTTTAAAAGAAGGAAAAAAAAGCAGTCTCAGTAATTTTAGCATGATCAAGCTGATGAAGAATAATTCCAGGATTACAGCAACACGCTGCAGGAAAACAAAAGCTTCTTTAAGCAATGTGAATATACTAGAATAATAAACGTGAAAGATAACATGGTAAAGTATTAAGATTCAAGCCCTGAAATGCTTTCTAAAAATAGTAAAAGATCAAAATTAATTTATAAGGTAAATTTTGAAAATGCAAATCATGAATAGAATTAAATTTGTAATACCTTTTTACAGTTTTAATGGTCAAGCTGTTAAAGATTCGACAAGAAAAAACAATTCATTACGATATCGGAATGTTGTATGTAAAGGGATTAAAACCTATTCAATTAATGAATTACTGATATCAGTTGCTAAGGGGTCTCATAACAACAGGCCTATATACTAATCAAATAAATTTGTATATCAACTAATTTAATTATTGGATGCCTTTTATTTATTATTTTGAAACAACAGGAACAAAAAAATTTCGATTGTTTAAATTGGTGTTATGTTTGAAGGAGCAAACAAAAGTGTAATTAGATGTACCGCTTCATACCCTACGCCTCAAGAGAGCAGAAAACTAGTGACCTAAATAGGACTGCTGCTGTACAATTTTTTAGCTGTTTCAGGCCAAAGTTGTTAAGGACTCAGGAAAGAAAAGTTTCAGGTTATGTTCGCACGTGTTCAAAATAATAATAACCTCTAATTCTATGTATATAATGCAGCACCAAAAACAAGATAATTCTTAGAACTTGTTCGCATTTCTGTACAGGCTTATTTAACGTGTCAAGCTGACATGTCCTCAAAGAAGTGTCATAATGAGACACACCTCTCTGTTGGCTCAAATCGGGTGTCACCTCGCACTCGATATCAGCCTACAACGTAAAGCTCTTTAACTCCTGACAGCCAATAACGAAATAAAACGAGAAGTGATTCATAGATTGTCATATTTTTATAAATAACTGAATGGTGCTACAGTGATTCAGTCAGATGGCATAAACACTCTCATTTATAAAGGTTTTATTCCGTATAAAATATTATATTCAGTATGTTAAATGAATGTCGAAAATGGGCTCCCTGATTTACAAAAAAAAAAAAAAAATGAATTATATATACATATAGCATGATAGTTCAATTAAGAATGACATTTTCAGAAGTATTTATTGAAAATGTTACAAACTTTGGAATCTTACGTGCAAAAAATGGCTGATATGTTGTTAAAAAAAAAAAAGTTTCTTCGTTTGAAATGCTTATATCACCCGATAACAGCGCCACAGTTGAAATAAGTCGTTCACTGTTCGAATTCGATGGCGCAACATGCACATTCGCAATGGCGTACATAACACAAGGAACTCCCTCCAGCTCTACAAACTATAAGAGAACAAATGGCATTGTTGAAGAGAGAAAAAAAATAATGCAATTATTCTGGATTAGACTTATGGCATGCCCCCCCCACCCCACCCCACCCCAGTAATACTGAAGATTGTAGCCTACAGATGGATCATCTGAGTTTGACATCAGCTGACCTAAACTGAATGGAAAAAAAAAAAAAAAACACTATTCACAGTGTACTTATTAAATTATGCAAGAATTAAGATTACTCTAAAAAAATTACGTGTTACTGAGTTAATGAGTGAGGCCGCCGTAGCCTACTGGTGGTCAGGCGCGCGGGCGCATAAGTACACGTGCCTTGAGTGACCGGGGTTCAAACCCGTGACCGCTGAATATGGCGCTGTTTCTTGTATTCTGTCTATCTTGTGAATTCCTCTGACCGTGTGGTTGTCCCGGAGTATAAACAGAAAATTTATTTATTTAATGTTTAAAGACTTGTGTGGGTTTTCCAAAATTGGCTAACTGACAAAGCTGAAACTTTAAACCTCAACTAATTAATATCGCACCCACTTTCTCTTTGGTTGTTCATTACCACACTTCTCTGGATTCATCAATGATGACTTTCACCACTAATCTGTCTGTGAACGATATGCACTAAATATGTTAATTTCATGCATGAACAGGTATGTTAACAAAATTCTACATTTATCCACTCCCCAGCATCCATCTTTCATGATTAACGCATAGCTATTATTATTAATATCGAAGAACTTTCATTTACGTTGAGTCGCATGCTTCGATATATCTGAGCAAGGTTCAGATTCTGTGCTCTCTCCCTCTCTCTCTCTCTCAAAACGAAACGAAAATGGTTCGTTGTTTTGTGCTAGGTAACAGTACAGCTCTCAAAAAGAAAGGAGATAAATCAAGTGGAGTTTATTCGAATGGTTCGATTACTCTGCATCCACAAATATTGGCCCATATGATATATATTCAGATATGATATTTTAAATCCTATTAAACAATTTGGTGGGTATAAAAGTTTACAGGTCCACGCGCGGCTGCCTTTACCCTGCATTGATTACAGACGTAAAGCCACAGGTGTGTGTGTGTGTGAGATGGCTTCACGTTAACTTTCCGTCACACTCTTTGTGCGAGAAGCATTTGGAAACATGGTCGGTCATGATGTGTATGTATACATCTTCTAAACTGGTTTTCACTTTGTTTAATTTAAAAAAAAAGAAACAAAAACTAGAAAAACAGTGATCTATCAAAAGATACACTCTCGAACTAACGGCGCAAATGAACATTTTTGCTGTCTACATTTTAAGATTACTCATAAATTTAACATAGAACTTCGACTGAATATTTCCTCTTCTTATTTACAGAAACCAGCGCGAATTTCAATTTATATTTCAGTTAGAGAGAAAAAAAAAAAAAAAAACGGCTGCCATTCTCGAAAGAAAGCCCTCTCAGATTCTGCACGTTTAGGTTTTTTGTCCACGATTCTTAGTAGTTAAAAAAAAATAATGATAAAAAAATTCCCGAATGTGATGACTTTTGCCCTTCAAATATTCCATGATATTTTTATGGTATTTTTCACAAGAAAATAATACACACTCGGTAAATAATGCATTTTATAACATTGTATTATAAAAACTGAATGATTAAATTTTGCATTTTTAAAACGACATACCACGCGTTGTAAGTTTTCTGTTTGTACTCCAGGATGGCCACAATGGTTCAGAAGAGTTAACAAAATAGATCTGACAAAAATACTACCGTATTTCATGGATTCAAACGCGAAGTGTAGCTAACTATCTATTTACATTTGAACATGCCATTACTATTCTTAATACGAGGTTCTTTCACAGGTTAAGCGCAAAAGTGCTTTTTATCGATTCATTAACACAAACAATTATGATTATCTGCAGGTTAATGAAATAAAACGAAATAAAATATATATTATTCAATTCAATAGATACGATACATGTCTAATTTTAATATAAAACATAGACATAGTTTTTTGAAAGGCGCTTTAATTGGCATACCGATTAGTCGTAGAATAGGTAAAATGGAGGGGGGCGGAAGCGAGAGACAATCATAACAAAACAAAAATATTAAAGCTACGTGTGCAAACCTAAATAAACAATGACCTTACCACTTGGTTTATCACTGCTACAGCACGAAGGATGTCAACTGTGAGCGTATGACGAAGTTGGACCACTCTAACATAACTTAGTGATATGTAACCTGGGCAACGATGAAACTGAGATTCCTTTAGTATTTATACTGGTCGTACGATTGTGTTATCTTCCTCACAAGTCACCTAAACTCCAGTTAAACACAAGCACGAAAGAAGACAAACCCACCACCTAACTACACAAGGCAAACGTCAGATTCTTGTTCTCTGATCGGCCTACTACTAGGCCTAGTGGAGGAGCGGTAGCCACTTGAGTCGAGTCGAACCCTGACAGCAAAGGGCCCCAGGAGAGAGCTCTCGCACACCAAAAACCCGTCAGTCAAGTAAGCCTAGCTATGGCATGTGCCTTGCTTGCCGGCTGAACTACGTGCGCACACTAGAATGCCCGGGGGGCGAGACCTATGTTCTGTGGCCGTATTGTTTAGGAATTCACTAACGTCACTCTCCAGCACTCAGTGGAGGACGAGAGATACCTCACTTATTAATGTGAAGCACGATGACATGACCGTAACATTTCAGTACACTAAACACAGCACTTTTTTGTCACTCCACAGTCCCGTCACAGAAATCTCGTCCCGTCTCAAACGCGACTGACACACGCTCTGCAGTACTGCGGCATCAGGGGCAAGCTTAGGAGGGCAACCTGTGCGAGGTTCGCAAGGGATTATGTATCCCAGCTCCAGACAGCGAAGCAAAGCAACAGGTGGTTTAAAAACAAATCTGCAAAAGCACAACACTGCAATATTGTTTTCTAGTTCTAGTTCCATCAGATTAACTTTTTAATAATTAATAGAGAAGCTATAGGTGTCGCTTAACACTTCCCAAAGAATGCCTACTTCGGTTGATCCCTGTTTAACCTCGCCAGTAAACTGGCCAATCAGAAGTCCCTGCTGTGACAAGCGGCAACGACCAGAGCAAGGTTAGAGAACAAAGCTGCAGGCCATCTTGTCGTCCTGCCCGATATTTTATACAGCATTCAGGGACAGATGCCTACCTAGGATGGATAAAAAGCAGTGGCTCACTGCTGTGCACGGGTCAGCCGCTTCAGGTGAACGAGGTCAGGTGCAGGGTGCTCTGCCATCTGCTCTTGGGAGTCCGCCCTTGTTGAGCTGCTCTGAAAGAGCGATGCATGATACCTTCATGTTGGATGGTTGTAGAGACGGAATTAGATTCATCACCTACTTTGTTCACTTATGCACAGATATTGTATTAGGTAGCAGCTCTTAACTCCATGATCTTCTTGTAATCTCCTCACGGCCAAGAAAGAATACTAATTTCTTATCAGAAAGCACTAAGATAAAGGAATTTAAGTTATTATCATAAATAATGATAGCATCTTACAACCTTCTCCCAGCATTCGTTTCCGTTACACTATATACTTTAATGCAAGAAAAGAAGAGCATATAAAAAGTGTAAACAAAAAGAAAAAAAAAGTGTCAGGAAAATCCCATCGCTTCGTATACTTTGTGAATACTTTTAATATCCATTACGCTAAATATTAATTTGAGGTAACGAGAAATGGCCGGTCACATTATGATCGACCATGTTTTCAAATGCTTCTTGCACGAAACATTTGAAAGTTAATGTGAAGTATTTGGAAGTTAATGTGAAGCCATCTCACTCATACAATTTGAATTTAATTTGTGAATATATTGCAAATTAAAGTGAAGCTCTGAAACTGCTCTCAGCAACAAGGCTCCTAGAAAATACAAAGGTATGCTGTATTTAACGCATTGTGACTATTTAATAAGGACTGCACTTAATTATTTAGTATTAGAGAATTAATGAAAGAGAGTGGCACTTCTTATTAAACGGAGTTATATACTATTTGTGACGAAGCTGTATATATGTGTGTGTGTGTGAGAGAGGAGACTTGGGTATTTAGAATATCGCAACCTTCGATATTACACAGATATCGAAGGTTGTGGTACCAGTAATAAAATGTACAACTGGGCATTTGGATGCCTGACATTTTTTAAGGAACTGCAAGAGAGACAGAAAGGCACCATATTTCCTTAATTATAATTGGCAGTTACTAATTTCTTAATGTTACTGAATGCGGACAAAATTACTTGTGAACTGCAGAAACAAAATTTCATTATTATACTGCCATTTCCTTCCATTTAATGAATCAAGTATTAAAAAGTCCCCTTGCCACTATATTTTCCCTAAAATGCTGCAGTTTTGGGTTGAACTAAAATTAATTCGAAAATAATTCTGTTTTTAGATTACATAGAAGACATGAAAATATTTTGAGTCTAATATTAAATGTCTTTGGGAAATAATAAAAAATATATTATTATTCAACATATATCATATATTATTCGTTATGCATATATTAGTATACATCTATTAACAGATATTTTAGAAGGATTAGTCATCAATATAACGAAATTATTGCATTACATTTTTCTGAATTATTAGCACAGCATTTCCTAAATAATATAAATTAATAGTTTCTCTTTTTAATTTGGCTTTAAGTTAAAAAGATTATAATAACATTATAAATGCAATTACAGTATTATAAAAATTACTTTTTACCATGAACAGATGTCAAGTAGAAGAAAAAAAAATTCGACATCATGATTGATAATGATAGCTTTGAAATTTCGTGAGAAGAAAATCTGAAACATTTTTGAGCTTATCGACAAATATAAAATAGTTTGAAAATCGATTGCTTTTTTTGATTGGACAGTTTTATAAAGTGGTCAATTTTCTATTTTCAATACTTTTCAATTTTACAAGAGCTTTTACCTATTTTTTTAAATATAATTCAGGAAATGTTTTCTACAGTTACAGAATAAGAAGTGAACAAGAACAACAAAAAAAAAAAAAAAAAAAAACATGATATATATATTAAAATAAATCATGCACCAACCGACGAAACTTTATTAAGCTATGCTGGTAAAATAAAATACGCTATAACAGAGGTTCCCAAATTTTTATACCGTGAACCCCCTTAAAATTTTTCATAAATTTCAGGCCCACGTTCCAGAACAAGTGCAAATAAACAGATTCGACTTAAAATTTAGCTATGAATATACATACTTTTATAAATTAATATATACTTCAAAACATTTAATCTCAAAGAAATAAAATATGAATAATAGAAATAAATAAAAAAAGCTTCGTACCTGGATTGGTGGGAAGATTTTTCCAAATTTCGTTAAAAAAGTGCTTCATGAACACAGGCGTCCCCCATCAACCAAAAAAAAAAAAAAAAAAAACATGTGTGCTCCTCCAAGGGAAGCGCCCCATAGTTTGGAAACTTCTGCACTATACGAAAAAGGATACAGAATAAAAGTTAAATTATATTAATAGAAACAAAGGCGATGAAAATATACAGATAAATAAATGCAATAAAAGCGATGAGAAAATATAGAAAAAGATAAATGCAGTAAAAGTGATAAAACAAAATATACACATGAAGAAGTTTTGGTTTTATTGTTCTATCGTTTTTATGTTTCATCAACTCTAAGAAAAGTAGTATCGCATAACCATTATTATATTACAGAAGACTGGAAAACATATGACAGCATGCGATAACAATCAAAATCATGAGTTAAAACAATGCGAATCACGAACAGTGACTACCAGAAAGATAGGTATGTACAGTATCTTATGTAGGACGGCACCTGAACGAAAGTTCAACTCCGTCTTTGTACCCTGTGATGGTTACAGAGCACTGTAACAGGCCAGAAATGTGTGTGATGTTATGTTCGTGCAGTGTGTGTGTGTGTTGTTGTGTTGTTTAGTTGTTTCTGGCCGTTTTGTCACCAGGCAGGCGATCACGTGGAAAGCCTGCCCAGTGTCCGTCTACACCACGAGGAGGTAGGCCACAACTGCGCAGGAACCATGGCCAACCCCAACAGTCACGTACTGAATGTCCAAAGAGGGTTTGGAGCCATTCAAAAAAAAAAAAGAACCCCGTGCCAGCAAGCCGGCAACAGCACACACACACACACACACACACACACACACACACACACACACACACACACACACACACACACACACACACACACACACACACACACACACACACACACACACACACACACATTCCCAGGAGACAGGACAGCAGAAGACGAAGAAATAAGGATGAGAATAGCATAAAGTAAAAAAAATAAATAAATAAAATTAAATAAAATAAAAAATAAAAAAAATCTTTTTCCATTTCTTGCCCACATCTTTGTGTAGTGCTGCCCAAAGTGGTCCACAAAGAGAAAGGGTATATTGTCAAAGAGAAGTGGCAATGTCATTCAATCATGATCGGCAGAAACAAGTTCTGATATAATTCTGAATTTTGTTAAACTGGAGTGGTGTCAGAAGACTCTGGTCGATGACGGTATCACTGAGCAGAGATTTAGTTGAAGAGAATCTTGATAAAGGATGAGTCAGAGAAGTGCAGCATCTGTTAAAATCTTTGCGTGTTCTTGAAAGCCACAGCAATTTTGTATATGACATCATCAGGACGACGAGGCAGCGCACAGTTGTATTATGATTTATGATGTGTTTTCAGTTTCATTTCTTGAATTCACATTGAGGTTGAGAGACTTCCTGCGATTAAAAGCAGCATTGCAGAAGGTTTGAAGGGCCTGGAAATTGTTGACAGAAATGAGTATCTTCTCACCTCCGGGACACAAGTTTGGTACTGTTGCGTTAAGAGCTGATCTTAGATCCTCGTAGATAGAGCATTCAAAAAGTACGTGAGGAGAGTCTTTCGGTAGCGCACATCGACAGGAGACTGTATTGGAAAGTCTGAATTGGTAGCGTTTTGCGTTAAGCGAGCCATGCCCAGTTAGTATGTAGGAGGTAAACAGTGAGGGTGAAAACCATTTTCTGGTGGATGATGAGAGTAGTGCAGTTACGTCGGGAACGAAAGTTTTGGTGATAGCTCCTTTTTCGGTAGAATTCCATCTATTCTGCCAGGTGTTCACTAACAAATTCCAGCATCTGGTTCGCTCAGTTTTGGGATCAGCCTGAGGGTTAACAATGATTCCCTGAAATTCCGTAGAAATGCCTTTGCGGATGTGAAAGCAAAGCCCTCTAAATACAACATGCAAGTCAAGTGGTATGGTGCCTGCAAGAGTCTGTAAAGCTGGAGTTGATACTGTTCGGCAAACGTGAAATAGGCTAAGGAGAAAACAACGTTGAATAGTGGATAACTTGGTTTGTACTGTTTTGAGTGCAGTACGTCTAAACTAAGGCTGGCAGCATAGGTTGTAATTGGGATTATGGCAGCATTGTAAAATTGATGTAGGGTTTTAGTGTTCAGTCCCCAGTCTTGTCTGGTAATTTGGGGCAGCATTGCGGTAAAACTCTTAACTTTGACGAACAGATGTTGAATATGCTCAGTAAAGGAAAAGCGGTCGTCGATGATGACTCCTAAAAATTTGGTGCTTCGGACAAGTGGAAGTGATTTCTTGTCAAGTTTTACAACTGGTGGTCTGCGATAGTCTAATTTGTGTTTAAAAATCATGATCTTCGATTTTGTTGGGGATAATTTTAATTTGTTCTTAGAGGACCAGGACGATAGTTCAAAGAGTACTTTGTTGGCATAGAGTTCTAATTCAGATCTTGAGTTTCCATTCACTAAAATGATAATGTCATCTGCATACGCAAGTTTTTGCACATTTTGAAATTCAGTCGTCCTAAGCAGCCAATCATCGAGAACTAGGTTCCAAATCAAGGGACCCAAAATTGATCCTTGGGGGCAACCACGGGAGACAGATCTGTTAATCTAGGTATGGGAAATGAAAAATACATAAAATAATCAGTTCCAACACAGCTAGCGACTGCTTTCGTTAGGCAGATGTTGGACTGAGATTCCGCGCTGAAGAATAGGACCTCCTCGCCATCTGAAGATGATTTTTGTAATGCTTTGAACACTTGTTTATCCGGCTGCGCAACTGAGTTCGGTGAGACCTTGTGCCGGCAGATTCACAGTACAGCTACGAGTGATTCTAAGTACAGTGCCACCATAGCTAATATTGAAGGCCCTGGAAGAGGACATCTTTTTGAATCTGCCAGTGCCAGTTAGGCTCTGGCGAAGATATATGGACGAAGTGTTTACGGTCATTCCTCGCGGGTGAGAGGTATTGCTCCTCCAATATTTCGATTCCATGCTTTCCTATAACCCTTTCAATAAGGAGTTGGAGGTCGACATACAGTATTCTCCCATTTTTGGATGTCCTAGTTCAGCGTGTGGGTTACCGATTACTGACCTCAATATACTGAAAACCAACGTGCAAGGACAGTTCACCAATTATAGGTTAGTGCATGTACCAGGAGATTGCACAGCAGTGTACAGATGTCCTGGGACATGTGCCGACATGCGTTCCACTGTCGAGGTCTCCTGGATCAGAGCAGATTTGTACAGGTGAAACGTGCAAATTCCGTTTATGGGATCGTATATCTGAATTGTGGTGTGTCATACTGGTGAGACAAACCATAGGCTTTGCAATCATGCCGCAGAGCCCGACCCTCGCAGGTAGCACAGTTGGAATAATCACCGTCCTTCCCTCATCAGGTGGAAAAGATCTGACTTCGAATCCCATCAATGACGAGAGGAATTTTTATGAGACGTTTACACAAAGTGGCTAAATTAGTAGGTCTCAGGCGAAGGTAAAATGGTGTTTTCTCCCAGTAAATCGTGTTTTCCAAAGAACACACGCAATTTATAGACATAATATATATGAAGCTTCACCATTGAATAAGAGCTACCACATCTATATGGCTGCGACAGGTTTGGCAGGTCGTCGGCTTAAATTAATTGGCTTACACAGAAAAAGAAGCCTCAAAAGTAATAAGCTCGGACGTGACACACCTGATCTTATTGGTGGTATCTGTGACGGCCACATATATTAAACTAGCCACACTCAATATTTTGACACTGTTCTTCTTCAGGAAAAATTGAGGAGTATGTCGACATATTAAAGGACAGAAAAATAAACATACTTGGATTGAGTGAATCAAAGTGAAAAGGAAATGGGTGGTGTAGAGAGTTACAAGGAGACTATTACCTATATTGGTCCTGGGGGTGATGTAGCGAGGAAGGGTGTGGCCATCATAATAGATCACAGGATTAAGGAAAGGCTACTGAAGGTGAATAATATCAGCGACAGACTCATGTCAATTAAACTGCAAATGAATGACAGCGAAACATTGAAGATAGTACAATGCTACGCACCACAAACCGGTTGCGAGGAAATGGAGAAACTGGAGTGTGAGGAAAAGCTCGAAGAGAACATCACAGGTGGAGATATAGTCATCATGGGTGACCTGAACGAAAGTCGGAGTGGAGAGATAAGGACCAGAATACGTTATGGGTCAGCATGGTTGGGGACCTAGGATTGAAGATAATGACAGGCTGTTGGATTTCTGCTTATGGAACAGCCTGGTCATAGGAAACATCAGGTCCAAGAAGAGAAAGAGTCACAAAGTGGCAAGATACGGATGGGACGGTCAACAGGAATTCCTCATTGACTATATATTCGTGGATAAGGAGCGACACAGAAGACTAGCGGGCGTCAAGGTTATTCCGAGTGTCTCCCTGGGTAGTGATCACAGGTTAGTTGTTTGCGTTTTAAGATTCCCTAAATTGAAGAGGATCAAAATAACAAGCGAGAAACTAAACAACACGAGGTTGGAAATGCCATGATTCGAGAAGCCTCCATTGGAGAAGAGACCATCACCAAGTTGTGATCTGAAGTACGTAGAAGACCATCCACCTCGACCTAGAAGGGTTGTTTGTGAGAAAAAGATGAAGCGTGTTGGCCGTGTAGTTAGGATTGTCTGGACGAGCATGGACGAGTCTGTGTAACTATAATGTTATATCCACTATTCTGCATGCGGAGGTATTCATTGTTATCATCGAAGTGGTTTTGTAAGAATTGCGTATGGTCACAAAATGAGATAAATTATCTCTTTAATTCTGGGTTTCGCGAATTTTGAATCACCCTGTACATGTGTTATGAGTAGACTTTGATCCCGACTTTGCTGACTTCTTCAGATTTCCGAAGACTACGGACTAGTGATATGTCTCATCTGAAAGGCATTCATAGGAGTAGTAACTGTCGTGAGATTTTCATTTATATTAGTCGAGGGAAAGCCAAGTGCTTTTTATTGAAAATAGTGTTATTATCTATGGGTCAGACGACCATGTTGCCATAGAGATAACATTATTAAGGCTGTTGAGACATGTTTTCAGCTCGCCGCATTGAGGACTTGGAAATATTTATTGGCAAAGGCTTCACTTGGTAAAAATTATGATCTCTTTCCTGTTCCACTGTTCTCCGCCATGACAATTTTCTTTTGTTAAATTTGCCTGTTTTACCAACGTCTGAACCAGTGTGCAGAGAGCATTAAAAGTAGTGCTATTCATTTGGGGACATCTAGAATTCTCCTTCAGCTATATTTCAAAATTTATACCCCCTCTCCCAAGTGCCTGCATCTAGACGAATTTTCATCCCGACAGAGCAATGCTCAGATCTCGGGACTGACTCAACATATCTGAATTGTATACTTATCATTGAATTCGTCTCGGCGAAACTTTTCCTCCTGACAACGTGTTGAGAACTTTTCAACCTTTCCCTACCTTATATCGGCTTTCCACTGCGTTCACCTTTCATCTATTATGTGAGCTACAAACGAAAATATACATCCTGTTGTAAACCTTGAAAAGGAACCCATCCCCAACTGTGTAGGAGATGCAAATTTAAAAGAATGGCGATGCCCACCAATACCAGCCACATAAGACACAACTATTAAAACTGGACAAAGGGGATTCACAGACAGAGAGTACTTCTGTCCTCATTATATGATAGTTGGTTGGTTGTTGGGTTTTATTGGCGCATTAGCAACTAAGGCTATAATGCGCCAAAACCAGGTTATATGATAGTAGCTGAAGTTTAAGAAAAGAGGCTACAGATTATCTGACCGATAAGTAAACAGAATCACAAAGCCTAAAAAAATATATATATACATATATATATATATATATATATATATATATATATAAACTAAAAACCTAAACCACCTAAACCAAAATTACCTTATCTAACTGTGTGTATTATGTCTGTAAATTGCGGCGTGTGTTTCTTTTCTGCTTGGTTTGCTATACGAAAAATCGAAGTTTAAGGGGGAGGGAAGCTCAACATCGTTGCCTGAGACCGACTACCTCAGTCAGAGAGTGAAAAAAGCCCATAAAAGTTCCTTGTCATTGGCGGGATTGGAACCCAGGATTCTTCCACCCAGTGTGGAGAGGTTGTTGATTATAACTACTGTACTACACGCGAATACAGGATTACAAAGACGGCAATATACTTTTACAGGAAAAGTAGTCCGGTCCAGAGAGCATCACTACCGCTTTCATCGATAATAAAAAGCTTAAAGTCGCACTTGAAGAACTTTAAATCAGAACTGAACTTCTCAGAAAAACTTCTACCACTGTTGTTGTTGTTGTAAGGTTTTAAGTGATCAGCAACTTAGGTAATATTGCGCCGTATATAATATATCAGTAAATTGCATGTTTTGTGGTCGATTTGATGTTTGGACGAAAAACGCGAGTTTCCAGGAGTAAAAACCATGCTGTCCTCGCCTGAGACTGACTAATTCAGCCACGTTGTGAAAAGGGTCCATAAAAATTCCTCGCCTTGACGGGATTGGAACTCAGTTCTTTTCCAGCCGGTGTGGGGAGGACGATGATTATACCAACTGTGCTACCGCGAGGGCAACTTCTACTGCAATGCATCATCAACTGTCCTGTGCTGATGTTGTGAATACAGGAGATTCTATTTTTTTTTTCCCAAAGAAAGATCGTCATATGCAAAAGTCTCCAAGTGTTTTCCTCCTTCTGTTGTCCCTCCTAGAAGGAGTACTTCTCCGTATGCAGGTAACTTCCCTCCTCCTCGCGAAAAACAGAATTTACTAATCGTAAAGGCGTCCGAAAACTGAATAATACAAGTTGTTAAATATAAAGTGGCTATTACATTAAAGCAGGTTATTAAGAATGTGAAAGTCAAGTCCATAAGACTTACAAGGAATCAAAGAACAGTAATAATTCTCAGCCAGGGACTTAGAACGTATTACAATGATGTGTGGTCATAAAAAATGGTCCGTATGCCAAGCACGCGCAGTGGATGGCTTTATGTGATACGTCTTTCGCGTTTCTTTTAGGTATTTTGATTTCTATATATATACAGTATATGATTACGAATTTTGTATTGTAAATATTTTATTGATCATTCCATTTCAGCTGGAAGAAAAGATACAATGGATTTATGATAGCTAAAGTAAGAGACGTATACTTGGGATTGCAACGAACTTGAACAGAGGCCTTCCTAAAGACCATTCCAAACTCGACCAACTACTAGGCTCAACATAAGCGCGATCTATTCGCTTTGATTAGACAGCTCGGTAAACCTACAGTGTTCTTGACTGTGAGTGCCAGTGAAATCGGTTGGATGCGCGTTGTTATGAAAAGAGTAATTGCCGTAAGGAAAAGGATCTTGATCATTTAAACTCATCTGCTCCGAAATTGGAGAAATGTTCCTTCGTACGTGATTAATAGTCACTTCAGGTACATCCTTGGAAGATGGAGCAGCATTGTTATAGAAGGCACCTCTAAATCTAACGCTTCATTTTCTTTTTGTCTTTTATGCAATCTCGATAGTCTTTTTCGTTTTCGCGCACTGATTGCTACCTTTGTCTTTATGTTCTTAGGTTTCTTAGGTCTTGTCGATTTCATTCTTGCTCAATACTCTCGAGAACACTTTGCAGTTGACTTCGGCATCGTCGAACACTCATATTTTATTTTCGAAAATTATTTGTTTTATTGCGTTTTTCTAATACAGTTCGACGAAATTCAAACGAATGGCATTTAAATTTTGTAAATTGGTTCAGTATAACTCGAGGTATCATACCGATCACGAAAATATGCGTCACGCGCTTTAATCACACTACCGCTGCGTCGACTGCTCGGCACAGACTAGTGGTGGGAGCGTGAGAAGCGCCTCCGGCGGAGGCCGCGAATTACGTAATCACTTCTGTGACGCATGTTTTCATGACCAGTCAGATTCACTCGGTTGAAATTTTTGTAGGTGCTGCAAGGATGTTTCACATCAAAAATCCTTTCTTTGTTTAGGATGTAGCCAAACCATAAAGAAAATAAAATACAGCATACAAATATATAAACATGATGCAAAATACAGCATCCTAAATACACTGAAAGGACATAATTCATGGGATATCTGGTTCGTGGGCAACGCAACGCTGTCACCCATCTCGCTAGTGGACGAACCCACCGAATGGCAGGTATATAGGTACACTGCATCACTGCATTCACGTAGACGGTAATTCAATATCAGTATGGATAAACGACGTGAGGAAACCGACTTTGAAAGAGGGATGATAGTCGGTGCCCGAAGCATGGGTCACTCTATCGCAGAAGTGGCACAGAAACTGCAGTATCCCTGTTCGACAGTATCTAGTGTATCGGGAATACGCCATTTCCGGAATAACATCTCATCGTGTACAGCGCTGTGGTCGGAGAAAGGTGGTGGTGGATGAATGCGGCCGTCGAAGGCTGGCTCGCATTTTTCAGCCAACCGGAGAAAATTTTCAAATTATTATATTAGTGTCACCCGTAAAAGATTACATATAGCCGTTTATGTATTATGTCTGTAAATTGGCTGCGTTCTCTGGTCGATTTTCCAGTTTTGCTGGACGAAAAAACCACAGTTTCTAGGGGAAACACCTTTCTATCTACGCCTGAGACCGAGTAACTGATCCACGGAGTGAAAAATGCCTATTAAAGTTCCCCGCGTCATTGACGGGATTCGAACTCGGGCCTTTTCCAGCCGGTGAGGGGGTGGACGGTGACGATACCACAGTGCTACACGCACAGACAGCCAACCGGAGAGCCACAAATCACAGCCGACTTCAACGATGGGGATGCCAGAAACATCTCCACCAAGACCATCAGGCGATCATTAGCCGTAATAGGTTATGGGAGCTGCCGACCCACCAGAGTTCCATTGCTAATACCACGACACAGGATTCTACGCCTCAACTGGGCTAAAGAACATCGGCACTGGACCTTGGATGATTGGAGACGGGTCTCCTGGTCCGATGAGTCCCGTATCTGGCGGAAATCGCATGAAGCTATACACCAGTTATGTGAACAAGGAAAAGTTCAGGCAGGTGGACGTCAGTAATGATCTGGGGCGTGTTGGGACTTCGGATACGTCTAGACGCATCTCTGAACGGTCCAGGTTACGTGTCCATCCTTGCAAACCATCTGAATCTCTTCATGACTATCGTGCACCCATAGGGTAATGGACGCTTCTAGCAGGACAATGCGATTCCACACAGACCCGTGGTGACTAGAATATGGTTAAGAGCATTCCCCAGATTTTACCAACATGGAATGCCCTTCCCGTTCTACGGACATGAACCCTGTGGAGCAGCTTTGGGATGCCGTGGAAAAGTCCGTTAGAACTTTGGATCCTTCACCCAGGAATGCGACGGAATTATGGACAGCAGTGCAGCAAGCATGGATGGAAATACCTGTGGAACGCTTTCGTGAACTAGTGGACTTAATACCTCGCTTTGTGACTGCTCTTATCAGGCGAAAGGTGGGCCTACCCGTTACTAGGTAGCTATCCCATGATTTATGTCCACTCAGTGTACAAAAACAGGATAAAAATACAGCATACAGATACAAAAACAGGATACAAATACAGCATACAAATACCAGAACAGAATACAGAATACCATGCAGCATTGAAGCATGGTATTCTATACCATGCAGCATTGAAGCCACAACATACCATCTTGTGTCCACTGCTAAAGAGGTTTTTGTCTTCGCGGACTGTCCGTATAAGGATGATCTTGCCACCTGAAATAACTTCAAGAGCACTGCAGGAACCTCTAGCATTCCATAAGTGATTCAAACTGTCCCGAATATCTACGTGCGCCAAAAACTGCATGCACGCGTACTAAATATGAATAATGCTCCTAATGTGACTCTGCCCAACCTAGATATCAGACTAAGTCCGAAAATTACTATACTGCAAATCAACACTCAGGATTCTCATTGTGTGGCTGACTAGCTCAGAAAATCCAGATAAGAGAGACTCTATTGATATATGCTTCCAAGAACTGTATTATACTAAAAGACAACTGGGATACAATTTCAGAATTAAGGCCTCTTCAATGGCCCCAAGAGTAGTTCAACCATCTACAACTGATCTAAAATCCTGCATTATTAACCTCAATAGAAACTTCCATATTACTACTGTGAAATGGCCTTTGCAATCAATTTTCCACCTGTGCGTCGTTTCTGACGTTTCACATTATTTCTCTCTCCTTCTTTTATCTGCCGATCTAACTGCTTCTTTATCCTACCTCAATCACGCCATTGATACCTTTATACCTGCATATGTCATCGTTGATACACACATTAAATCAAAATCTCACATGTGTTTCAGTGACAGAGTTGACCCTCATGGCAGGCTACTAGAAAATTTAATTCTGGCTCGTGATCTGCTGGTTCTCAATACTCCTATCCAACTCCTTACCTTTTTAAATACTACCTGGAGATTCAAATATCGACTTAACTGTGTTGACACAGTTTCTCTCAGAAAATCTTTGATTGGCCTATAAAAACTGACTGGACGATGTGATCACAGAGCTATTACCTTCAATTTGCTCTTATACTCCTCTACGATCAATTTTACTGTCTACTCCTGATTTAAGACGTTATTCAATAAAGAAAATTAAATGGAACAGGTTTGCTTGTTCTATTGAGCTTGCCTTCCCACCAGAATCAATTACATACCTTGAATCTCTACCCTCACTGATAAATATTACTAAATATATTCAAGGGGTTCTCCTCTATGACATCAACAGAGCGACCAGGAAAAGGTCATTACACCGAGGAACACCACATAGTATACTCATGAACTATCAGTATTACAGAGACAAGTTCATCAGGGCATATCGCAATACACGACACTGGTTCTCAATACGAAACTGATAGGTTCAAAGAAAGCTATCAATTTCGTGTGTCAAAATCTATTGAAATCTCAAAAGTTCTTATGTTAACACACTCTTGACCCAAAAATGCAACTCTTCACAGAACCTTGTTCAAACGGTTGGAAATTCTGATCCTTGGGGACCTTTTGTACAAATTCACTCACAAAAAGTCCACTCCTTCTTGATATTTATAGTACCATACTCAAAGACGATCTCTCTAAACTACCAACTGCACCGATTCATCAATGCTATTCTGGCCAGCCTAATCCCTACTGATGACTTGTCTACAGACATATCGGAACACATCTCTATTAGAAAGAAAAACTGCATTTATTCTCCCACTGAAAATATGGTCCCTTTTACTGTAGACGAACCGCATTCTGCTATCTCTAAAATTATAGAAAAATGTCCTGACCTTGATCTACAACAAAATATCTTTATTAATTTTTTTTAAATTAAACCAGAAATTCTTCTGTTAGTCTTTAATAAATGTTTATTAGAATGAATTTTCTCTGACCTCTATAAGGGAGCATAATTAAAAATAATCCAAAAGCCACATAAACTTTTAGGGGATGCTAAACCATACTGTTAGATTACCCTGTTAGCTAATCTTCGAAAACATCTTGAACATACGATCACTAGAATATCCGATCTTCCTCTTCTCCAGTAACGTTACTTCACCAAAACAATTCAGTTTCAGATCCAGCGGTTCCTGTGAAGATGCCTTTGGACTTGGTTCGTCAAGTGGAAGTTCCAGATCTAAATATGAGTTAGCTTTATTTATAGACTTCAAGGCGCTTTTGATACTATTTGGTTGGAGAGTGCCCTGGAACGTTAGATGCTCCAGGAATGAAAGATGTTCTTATAATCTCGGCAACATTGTTCTAAGCTATTCCAGTAACAGACAGGTTCTTCTAATATCTACGAATAACCACAATGCGATGGGATGCTAGAGATATATTCTGTACCACCTCATTTAGAATATAGTGCTCGATAATTGGCTTCTGCATCACCATGATAACACTATATCATCGCTTATGCTGATGCAAAAAAAAAGTAAAGTGCAGCCATTATCAACCCACTGCAGGATGGAAGCCTCCTCAACAATTCATGCTGAGGGAAATGGACCATAATCTGCCCCGCTGGTCCAGTGCGGGTTGGCAGATCGACCGTATTCAGCGGCCAGGGGCTTGAATCCCGGTCTACTCAAAGAGCGTGTGTTACTGCACTCCCGCTCCTGACCACTCGGCTACGGAGGCCTTATGAGATAACCATAATTATTTCGGGAATTCCAGTTCTGCCCGTGAACATCAAGCTGACATCGTACTCACAGATCTTTCCAACTATAATGCAACCAATAAACTCCAGACGTTACCGAAAAAAACTGAAATGGCCATCTGGTTGTCACAAATAGAGAAGGGCAACCAGATTTCTGAGAGGTGCTAATTGATGTCCAAATGAAGAACAGCTGAAAGTGCAGAATGTAAAGCTCGGCTACTAGACATCTCGGGGTGAGGGATGATAGTGGTATATATGGCTCTGAAAGGAATTAATAAAGTGAACGAAGGAGGTGTATTTTCACAGACAAAAGAGAGAAGAACCAGGGGCAAAATACAAAATTTTGGGGATTAACGCAAAGCTCGAACTCATAAAGTTTGCTTTCGGGCAACATGTTGTAGATTATTGGAATTAATTGCCTACAAAATTTGCTGTATAAGTACGTTTTGCTCTCCTTTGTAACATACGCTTGTGCTGCTTTGGGGTTGAAGGTAAAAATTTTTTCCTAAGGAGATATCTTATAGCTGCACAACGATCTGCACTTATAATTGTTACAAGAGCTTGCAGGACTGCCTCAAACAATGCTCTGCAACTCATTTCAGTAACAATTGCATTTAACAGTTATGAGAAAGTTTAAAGAATATCTTTAAAGTGACGGAATGTACATAATTAGAAAGATATTATAACAATAATTTGAAAATAAAGTCTAATGGGTTTGTTTCGGCAAGAGTTAGAATGAATTTGGCCAGTCCGACAAACGCCGGATGACCTATGAAATGATGCCAGGCATAAAGATTCTTAACAAAATTGGAGGATGGCCAGCACTAGGCCTGAATAAAATAAAAGTTGGGGCAGAACACGGATTAAAAACTAGGTTGAAGTCTCTAGGCCTTAAAGAAAGCTAAAAACTCTCATTGTAAGAAGATGATAGCAAACATACACTGAGTGATCACTGAATTATGACCACCTACCTAATAATCGTAGGTCCTCCTTTTGCGCTCAGTACAGCAGTTATCCGACGTGGCATTGATTCAACAAGATGTCGGAAGCGTTGGGGAGGTATGGCCAACCAAGCTGTGCGTAATGCGGTCAGCAATGCAGGTATAGAGGTGATTGGTGCATCCAGACGCCTGATATGCCTTTCTATAGTGTCCCAGAAGTGCTGTATGGGATTGTTATCGGGGGGGGGGGGTTCAGAAGCGAATCGATATGCTGGAAGTCAGAACACACCATACAACCGCCTCCACCGGCCTGCACTTTTGATACCATGCATGATGAATGAAGAGCTTCATGTTGTTCACACCAAATCCATATACGACCATCCACAAGTGTGGAGAAAATAACGTGACTCATCCGACCAGCACACCTTCTTCCAGTCTTCTAACGTCCAACTTGCATGCTCTTTGCACCACGCCAGACTTTTACGCCGATGAACCTTGGTTAGGAGAGGATATCGTAGGGGTCGTCTGCTGGTATAGCTCGTACGTGCGAGCATGCGACGCATGGTCATGCCAGAAACTTCATGGCAAACCTATCCCAGTTGTTGAGACGCATAGAGATCTCGGAGTAACATTTGATACGAAACTCACGTTCAACTCTCATATTGACCTGACTGTAAAGAAAATGCACTACTTACGTTGGGCAACAAAACAGCACCTCTTGCACGTGAAACAGACTGCAACAACCGCACGATATTTAAGAACCACAGTGTATTCAGCCATTTTTTATGGCGCTGAATTGTGGGCGTCAGCCACCCCTACCCACATTAGGAGAATATATGCGAGTGAATTCTGGCTGCTGAAGTGGGCAAACCATAAGCACCACCTCCAACAACAGTTAAGGACCACGAAGCTCTCTGAACAGCTTAAACTGCAGCGTTTACCAGACATCATTGCCTGGAAACGATTAATAACCACAATCAAAATGATGACTGGCACGATATCATCACCATGCTTCTGGCAGCTTTTTGAGTGGCACATCCCGCCATCTGCATTAAGAGGTACAAAATCCTTGAGAATGAAGACCAACAGACTGAAGATGGCCGACAGGTTTATACCCGCCAGTGCGTTAGAATCAATTCAGTGCCTAAGACATATCGGAATTGACCAACTAAAGCTCATAGAAGACCCGAATTATAGGAAACAAACCGCAGTGTGGCTCGCTGAGGCTACTGTTGCCTAGTAGTTGTGTGAATTTCTGTCAAGAACTGTGTACGCAATTGAATAATGTATATATCGCACAAGTTGATCAGTGGATGTGATGTTAAGATGAACTTTTGTATTACAATTGCCAGGACTCTAGACAGAAATGTAGTGAAGAGTAATGCAATTTATATGTCATCTTTTCGTGTATATTTATTGTATATTTGTTGCCCTTTCTTGTATATTTTAGACATTCTTTTATTCACATTTTATGGTAATCCCCTGGCATTGTCTGCCGTGAAGGGAATTTGTCGCTTACCAATGTACTCATATATTTTAAATTTGGTAGGACAAATAAAGATTTATTTATATTGTTACGCGTTGGCCCATGTTGTATTGGGTAGTCAACTCTTCAACAGTGCTGCGCCTGTTCGCCTGTATGAGTCGTGAGACGCGGCGCTCACCTCTAACATCAACCTTTCGCTGATCTTTACAGTTTTGTCGTCGGGTCGTTGTTTGACCATTTTGACACTAGTCCTGGTACACTTTAACTACGGCGGCTCTGGAACACCCCACCAGTTCAGCCGTTTGGGAAATCGAGGCACCAGCTCGTCGGGCATCCACAATCTGTCCTTTATCAAAATCCGATAAATCCTTCCTTTTACCCATCACGCTCGGAATTTTACTACTTACTGAACCACTGACACCTTATATATGCTATGTAGGTCGACTAACTCTGCACTATCGTACCTCACGTGGTCAACGGGTCGCATTCAATTTTCATAGGGGTGATCATAATTCAGTGATCACTCAATGTATACTATTGTGCTGTGAGAATTATAGAGATCTCAGAATGGAATTCTTCAGAAGGAATGGAATTGCTGCAAATCCATACCCAAAAGGTGGGGGCTTTTTCGGTAACGGATCTACAATGGCTATTTTAGCACTTGGATAATTATATTAATTTTATTATTCAGTTAAAGAAGTTTTAATCAATGTTTACAATGAGGTTTTATATGAAAAGTGATTGTACAATGAAAGGACAGAATTCGTAGGATACCTGGTTCCTGTGACACGACGCTGTCACTCGCTAGTGGACGAACCCACCGCTTGGTAGGTATATAGGTACACTGCATTCACGTAGACAGTAATTCAATGTCAGTATGGATAAACGTTGTGAGTTAACCGACTTTGAAAGATGGATAGTAGTGGGTGCCCGACGCATGGGTCACTATATCGCGGAGGTGGTACAGAAATTGCACTAACCCCATTTGCAGTATCAAGGGTGTATCGGGAATACGCCAAATAGCCTGTCGACATATAAACGCAGCTGTAAGGCAAAGACCATAAGTTGTTGGTAACCGCTAGAGTTCTTTTTCCTACAGTGTTTCAAAGGCAGGGAGTTTGCGTTTAAATACTATTCTTCTTGAAGAAAAGTTAGACAAAATTCTAGGGTAGATTCAATATGCCATTGTTACACGTGAATGGACATTTGCTATATGGTCATACATAAAAAATACCTTACGACTTTTTTTAAAAAATTAGGTAAAGCAGTAGCAAATAGAAAAGGTATGAAATGCGTCTTTTGCATTACAAATGGAGATGAGAGAGGGATGTGGGACGTTGAGAGGCAATTTCTCTCTCTCTTGAGCGAAAAACAGGCATAAGTGTTAACTTTTAAGGTAAGAGCTGGATTGAGAAAAGGAAGAAATGCAAAAGGCGAAATGCAAGCGTCAAATAGAAAAAGGTGAGATAACTAGCACTAACTACATACTAAAGAGTTCTTATAAACACTATGAAACCATGACTGGAGCTTTCATTTTGGTATATATCTAGCAGATGACTGGATGCCTCTGAGCTTTACGGTTTACCAACGGAATTTCCATAATTAACCTATAAAATCGGATAAAGTTAGAACTTGTTCTTAGGGGACTGCGTACTAGACGTAAGCCAGAGCTCCGAGGAGCTGCCAGTGAAAGTATATAAAATCTTCTGGGATATTCCACCACTCTTGTCCTTAATGAACAGTTTCTTTGTAACAGGAGCGATACCAGCAGCTCTTGGAGGCTCAAACAATTTTCTTATTAAAGGAGGGGCGAGGCAATACTCAGATTGACTCGTGGAGACCCATTAAACTTTGTAACATAGAATATACACCGATGAGCCAAAACATTATGACCACCTACCTAATATCATGTTGGTTTTCCTCGTGCAGCCAAAACAGCTCGTTTTGGCTGCACGTAGAGATTTCTAAATATTTCTAAATGTGTCATGGTATCTGGTACTAAATGTGTCATGGTATCTGACTGAGAAGAAAAATGCATGGGATGCATATAAGTTATCAGGCGACACAGAAGCCTATGGCTAGTCTATAATCGTCACAAAGGAGGTTAGGCAAGCGAAGGCAGATTACGAGAAATCTTTGGCAAAGGATGCAAAGAAAAACAGCAAAGAGTTCTTTGCTTATGTAAACTCTAGAAGGAAGGGGGATGAATCAGATTGGTCCACTTAACTTTGATGGTTCGACTATTGATGATCCTGATCAAGTAGCTGATAAACTGAATGAGTATTTTGCATCTACATTCACACATGAGGAGTTATTCAAGGAGGGGAATGCCAGAAGTTTATCAAACTCTAACAGGGAGCTAAGGGATTTTGTAATAACTGAGAGCAAATTGGAGGAGAAATTGTTGAAGTTAAACATAAAAAAAGGCACCTGGGGCAGGTGGAATCTATCGAGTTATATTGAAGGAGGCAGCAAGGGAAGAAAGCAAACCCATAGCCATAATTATGAGAGCATCCTTAGATTCAGGAGAGGTCCCGGTGGACTGGAGATGTGCGAATGTATCTCTAATTCACAAAGAGAGTTCAAAGGGTGAGACAAATAATTATAGACCTGTTTGTTTAACTTCTGTGCCGGGGAAAATAATGGATCACTGGTTAAAGAAGTGACGCAGGATCACCTAGATAAGACTGCAGTAATAGTTCACACAGCATGGGTTTGTTAAGGGGAAGTCTTGTCTGACAAATCTGATTGGATACTACACTGGTATGCAAAACTTAAGGACCAACACACAACCACAAAATCTTTACTTAAGATACTCTTTACTGATGAGAGTAGATTCAGTCTCAGCAGCGATTTTGGACGTCAGCTAATCTGGCGAGAGGTTGGCACACGGTATCACCCCGCAAACATAACTGAAAGGGCGGTCGAGGTATTCTCTTCTGGGGAGGCGTTATCTTGGATGGACGTACACAACTCCAAATACTGTAAGGCGGTATTTTAACCGGTGCACGCTACTCTACTGAGGTAATCCTTCCCCCACGTGCGTCTGTTGCGAGGTACCATTGGCCCAGAGTTCGTGCTTATGGATGAAAACGCCACACCCCATCACACTACAGCTGTTGATATGCTTTTGGTGAGTGAGGACATTGTTTGTATGGATTAGCCTGCCCGTTAAACGATCTAAATCCCATCGAACACATATGGGACGCTTTGGGGAGACGCCTAGCGGCACGTGCACACCCACCAGAAAATGTTCACCAGCTGCAGTTGGCGCTGACAGAGGAATGGACGATGTTACCGCAAGAACTTATCAACAACATTGTTCTAAGTATGGACAGGCAGTGCAAAGCCTGCATCGATATTAGGGGTAGCCATATCTCCTACTGAGGACCACCTCTTCCCTTTGTTCCATCTTTGGCAGTGATGCATATATATCATGGCAGCCAGTGCTATGCTGCCATTTTTGAATAAAGTCCCTCTGTACTGTTTTGTGTCCGTTGTTGTTTCGGTGTTGTTTCCTTCATCATTTCTGTACCTCACGAGGTTCCCTTAGTATGCTTTTCCCATACCATATCCAGGCCACTCCTATAAGAAACTACAGGCCGACCGGGCTAGCCAGGTGGGTAAAGTGCCTGCCTGGCAACCCAAAGGTCGAGGGTTCGAATCCCGCCTCGGGCTTGGATCAGAGTAAAATGCAAAAACTTTGTGAGGTGCATAATGGCCACAGAAGCCGATGCGCCAACAACTAACAAAAAAAAAAAAAAGAGAGAAGCTACAGGTAAAACCTGACTGGTCCTTAAATTTTTGCATACCAGTATACGATGTGGTCACAAAAGAACTGGATGCAAAAAATAATTTGATATCATATACTTGGATTTCAGGAAAGCTTTTGATACTGTTGCACATGGAAGACTGCTGTACAAATTGGAGCAGTATGGCATTAAGGGCAAGTTGCTGAAATGGATAAGAGGATGGTTGAGTGGGAGACGGCAGACGGAGTCAGAGAGTGTTGTGGAAGTTGATAGCTTAAATAAATTTAAGGCTGAACTAAACAAATATTTGGAGTGACCGGATGGGTGAAATGGGAAGGGTTTTTTTTTTTTTTTTTTTTTTTGGCTGATGCTGTATAAGCTTGCTTTCTTGCATCATATGCCTCGACTAATGCTAATGCTAATGCTAATACTGGTTTACCTGGCCTGCCTCCACGGGGCGGAGTGTGGACAACGTTGGGTCCCATTAGGGGCACAGCGGCTAAATGACCAGAGGTACACGACACTACACATATACACACAATCCACACAACTTTAAACCTCTGGCATTGACAGTGTTCTGTTTCACACCCACAATGTATGCTACGCCGAGATGAGAGAAACCCCTGGTGCCCTTTGACACTAAATACACGCTACACTCTACACACTCTACCCAGCGAAGTAAAACTTCATATTTTCTTATTAACGAGATAAAATATCACTCGTGGAAAATCAGAAAGTGTATAAAGTAGTAGGAAATGCGCTGACAATCTCGAGGGATATTGCCGCCGCTACTAAAGCCTCGGTTAAATTCTTTTTTGAATACGTTAGACTGGGTGAGAACAAGTTGATTAAGTGATGGTGCGTATACAAACGTTTGGAGAGTAGTCAACCATGTACTACACTTAGTATTGGGATTACCAGAGGTAATCTCAATACTAAGTATACAAACGTTTGGAGAGTAGTCAACCATGTACAACACTTAGTATTGGGATTACCAGAGGTAATCTCAATACTAAGTATACAAACGTTTGGAGAGTAGTCAACCATGTACCACACTTAGTATTGGGATTACAAACACTTTAAATTTAATCCATGTTCGGGCAGCATTACACTAATACATGCACAGCAAGGGTTACTGCTAGCAATTCGTAGCATCTCACATTGTCAAAATATATGATACGAGCGGATTCTTATATTTTATACATTGGGTGTCCACCTACCCACTGATGAGGAGACAACTATGCCTGAAACGATCCCAGCTGAAACGAGAGGGTGGCCCATGATTCGTGTGCCCCCGACGTATGAGAGTGAGGGAAATGCTCTAGAACCTGAGCAGAGAAGGCTTACTCAGGCAGCCTCAGCCTGGGACATCTTAGACGGGGTTTTTCCAGGGAATGAGCTAGTAATAAACACAATCGACCAAGTATTAATCAGTGAGTGTGAGTAAAATTACATGGCTATTCAGTTTACTAATGGATCCCAAGGGATGTGGCTCTTTTCCTTTCTTTCAGGATATACTTTGATTTCTTACGATCCTTCTTTCCACTAACTCTTAAACTTTTCTCCAACTTTTTAGGAGCCTGCAGGATAAAGGGCATTAGAACCCTGCATATATACCTGAAACCGCCTCTTGGTGGTGCCAAATGAGAAAAAGTAACAATAGTTTTCTTACTGGGAAACCAATACTTATTCGAGGTATAATGAGACAGTCAACTCGCTGTGAAGGAATTCACAATATGAGATGTTACGTAATGACGTGACATCTCATATTGTACATTTTCGGTTGATTTACTTGTATAGAAATAATGCTAATGCAGTAACTTACATGACAATAAACTCTTCCCACAGTCTGAGGCTTTTTAACCCTAAATCTTGCGTTCGTGTTAATTCAAGGGAGACGGTCATTCGCTCACCGTTTTGTTTGCCTGCTAACGTTTACACCCATTTTTGTAGTCCCTCCCAATCTCTTCTTCAGGGCGGTAACAGACACGTTGTTGGATGTTATTCTGCGTCAATCAGCTTGACAAGCTAATCGTTTACGGTTCATTACGTCACAGCTACCATCCAGATTTGCAAGTAAATCCATCCATTTTTTCTAGGTAGAGCAATTTTCACCTATTAATGTAAAAATACACTGCTTTTTTATAATTCATATGAAATTATAAATCTTACATCAATAATTTACATTTAATAATTTACCCCAGGGGCTCACGTCTTGTGAGTAAGGGCTTGGCAAACCCAGGGTCCTGAGCTGAATATCATCATTCTTTTCTTTCTTGCTTTCTTGGTGATTCCCTTCTATTTCTCTCTCTCTCTCTCTCTCTCTCTCTCTCTCTCTCTCTCTCTCTCTCTCAGGGTAATGCAGGAATTATTTTATTTATTTATTTTTTTTTTGGCTGGTGCAGCATAAACCTCAGGCTTCCTTGCACCATATGGCTAATAATAATAATAATAATAATAATAATAATAATAATAATTTCTTACATTTATGATAATTCGTGTAAGAATTATTATAATAAAAATACGCTTATTCTCGTATTTATGCATAATTAGGAGGGACAGATAAAAAGAAAGGTGAGGAGTAGCACTATATATTTATAGACAGAAATCTTAATATTCGGGAAAGTTTGATTTTGGAAGAATTTGAGGGAATAAAGGTAAAGTTGAAAAAAGATAAAAACTATTACTCAATTACACCTGAACAATCTTTATTATATTACAGATATTGACATTATTTTAGATATCTTATCACATAACTTGATAAATATTTTCGAAGAAACAGTTCCTATTAAGACTAAAAATGTAATCAATGTTAAATTCCTACTGGCTTTAATTATCGTATAATTAAAATTTTGAAAAAAAAAAAAATTGGTTCAACAAATTCAAAGAAAGTAATAGTTTAACAGATTACAATAGATTTTCTTTTTTTAGGAAAGAGGTGGTAAAGAATAACATAAGGATTGCTTATAAGAAATATTTATCTTCTATAGAATACAGTTGCTAAAGAGAGAAAAACCTTAATGCATTTTTGATTCACTGGACCAAATGTAAGGTACAACCAAATACGAAAAAAAAAATAAAAATAAATAAATAAATAAATTACATTATTAGCAACCGTGAAAGAATTTATTTCGTGAAAGAAATGCTTTGAAAATCCGTATTCGTTGGAAAAAAAAAATGATATATGCCACAATCACTTTACTTTTTCAGGATATGTTTGGAAATGAGCATATGAACAATTTTAAAATTAGTCCAGAAATATTCTTGGAAACAATTAGCACTGGCAATAATTTCCAATGAACTATAGTTTCATTGGAAATTCCAATGAAATGAAACATCACAAATTAAGTTGGCCACCCCTGGTGGCCAACTTAATTTGTGATGCGATCTACTTTTTTTCCGTGTGCCGCGATCTTCTACCATATCAAGAATTTCATTGCACATGGTTAAAAAAGTTAATCAACACATTGAAAAATGTTGTTTTTAAATTTAAATACAATTCAGAATTCTTATTTTAAATTCATACGTATTTAAATTTTTAATTTATACGAAGTTTGTGTCTTCATCTCATCTGCTAAGCTTTCAAAATCGGGAATATACTGTGATAAGACCAACCGTAAAGAATCTTCTATATGGAAGTCCGTAAGAGTAGGGCGAATCTTCGTCTTTGGAATGTAATAATTTCTTTTTGAAGTAATATTTTCTCCATGTGTGAAAAATCTCATCAGATTTTTTTCTGCAATATGTTTCGTATCTAAGTCGACATTAAATGGATAAGAAATATATTGAACAATGTGTTCAATTGTTTCAAAATCATCCACAACTTTCTCAATTTCAGAAACATATTTCTCACTATTAAATTCAAAAACAGTATATTTTTGCAAATGAACTTGCATATTTGCAAAATGAGAGAATTTTTTTTCTTTGAGATCCTTAGCCATTGCCAAAAATTTATATTTATATGCAGAAATATTACTAATCATGCCACCCACATTTTTATTTTTTTCTTGTAATTCCAAATTCAGATCACTTAATTTACTGATAAAATCTGACAAAAAAGCCAGTTCACACAACCACTCTGTATCTTGTAGCTGCTGATAATCATCTCCCATTTGATCAACAATTTTTTTAATTTCATTCAGATAATTTCAAAATCTCTGTAGAAACTTACTCCGACTCAGTCACTTCACATCTGTGTGTAATATCAGATCTAGTTCATTTTCATCGAGTTGCATTTTGAAAAGTCTCCTTTGAAGAGATTGTCCTCTGATGGAATTCACGACTTTGAAAGCTATGTCCATAACACTTAGTAGGTATTTAATCTTTTGCTGACTAACACTTATTGGTGGATGTAAACTGAAAAAAAAAAAAAAAAAAAAAGGTAAACTGCATCCATTATCAACCCACTGCACGATGGAAGTCTCCTCAACAATTCACGTTGAAGGAAATGGACCATAATCTGCCACGCTGGTCCAGTGCGGGTTGGCAGATCGATCGTATTTAGCAGTCAGGGGCTTGAACCCCGGTCTACTCAAGGAGCGTGTGTTACTGCACTCCCGCTCCTGACCACTCGGCTACAGTGGCGCCTCCGTAGCCAGGTGGGAAGGCGCAGCAGTGCGTAGCACACGCTTCTTGATTAGACCGGGGTTCGAGCCCGTCACCACCAAATACGGATGATGCGGAAAGGTCAGGGAATGACCACCGCGTATCCCGGAGCAATATGGCCTTAGTTGCTAATGCTCCTAAAAACCAAATAACAACGGCTACGGTTGGTGGATGATACAGTGGTAACTCAAAAAATCTGGGAAGTCACCATCCTTTTGGCACAATGCGATGAATCCGTTAAGATGCCCTGTCATTTCTTTGGCTCCATCTGTTGTTATTGATACGAGCTTAAATAGTGGTAATTTAATTTTTTCAATAAAATTTTTGAATGAGTTTTTCTTTTATCATTACAAAAAAGTATTCTATTTCCCACTCTTGATGAAAATGATACGTTTTACTCTTTTTCGTAGTATTCATTTTAAATCAAGGGATATTATATTAACGTATAAGTGCTGTCCAGTTATTAATATTAAGTAAGCTAAATAAGAATTCGACACTTACACTATGCTCTCCACAACATAACTGCGTGAGTTTTTACTAGATAAGCCTAGCCGCTGTGCTTCGACAAATTTAGTCACGTGGTTCAACGGATTCGTATTAAGCGTATTCAGTGGGGCGTATAATAATAATAACATTTAGATTTTGACTAATCTATTTTTTATATATGTTTAAAATTCGTCGTGATCGACCGAAATTAAAGTAGCGATCGACTTGTTGGCCACCCCTGAACTATACAGTACCAAATCAGATAGCATCCCAATGGCTTTTTGGAAGAATGGCTATATGTAATATAGTTGGAGAAGGACGTTCCATGGTTGTTTTCCATTAAGATTATTACTAAAATTATCACAATAATTAGTACCACTCATATAACACGTTAAATTAATAATTACGTAGTTTATTAAGCTAATCGCTTAAATCACTATACAATTTAAATTGTATAGTTATTTAAATAAACTATATTCAAATTATTTTATTAGACACCCCGAATTTCTTCTATATACCAATTTATGTAACGTGTCTGAAACGCTTTTAGGGCTTAAGCCTCAGGCTACGTAAAAAGTTGACAATGTACAAGTTTGTGCAGTAGCAGTATGTTAGTATGTAGCAAACTCTAAAACAGCTAAAAAAGGAATAGTTTTAGAGTTTTCTACGTACAAACATGCTGCTATTGTACAAACTTGTACGTAATGTGTCTGTAAATTGTGCGTGTTCTGTGGTCGATTTGCCTGTTTTGCTGGTCGGAAACCCCCAGTTTCTTGGGGGAACATTGCTATCTACGCCTGAGACCGACTAACTCAGCCACGAAGCGAAAAAAAGCCCATTAAAGTTCCTCGCGTTATCGACGGGATTCGAACCCGGGCCTTTTCCACCCGGTGTGGGGATGACGGTGACGATACCGCTGCGGTACAGCGCAGAATTAAATTGTATAGTGATTTAGGCGATTAGCTTAATAAACTATATTATTAATTTCAAGCGGTATTAATTATAGTAATAAACTTAATCGCTATATGGTTTTTTCTGAACAACTGATACATTTTTAAATATAATTTTCAAGACGAATCATTTTACTAACAAACTCAAGATTACTACTATTAGTCCCTTATTCAAGAAAAATTATAAGAGTAATCATGCTTCCTACAGACCAATTCACAAATCAAGTCCACTGACTAAAATTGTGGAATTCATAGTACTGTATATAAACAAACAATTTCTTTCATTCATAATAAAATACATAACATTCATCATGGCGTTATAGATGGTACATGACAATTACAACTATATTGACAAATGTAGCATGATATTAAGAAGACACCTGATAATAACAAACAGATGATATAATTTATTTAGATTTACAAAAACCATTTGACTATGTTCCCCATATGTTGTGTATTAAGCTTGTTGATATGCAGGTAATGGGATTGGCTCTGACCATGTTTCACGATTATTTTAAAAATAGGAAATGTGTTATTTACTTTAATGATTCTTACTCGGATTACATTCCTATATAAAGAGGCATTTTTCAGTGATCAGCTTTATATCCCTTACCTTTTTTAGGATATTTTTGAAGAACACATATTCATGCTTACAGGAGACCGTCAGTGTTCTCACTTATGCTGATGATATGAATTGTATAAAGAGGTCAAGGAAGTTATGGATTGTGAAAAATTACAAAAGGGCATTCGGCTGATTTGCAATTGGATTGAAATGCATGGCTTACCTGTGAATGTGGAAAAATGCCATATTATAACCATAGCTAATTATCATAAAAAAAATCAGTTGTGTGTTATAACTGTACATTGGAATCAATATTCATTAAAAGATTATAAAAAATTTTGGATATTAAGAACCAGCGATGGTTCTGATACCTCTCGTATTGCTAAAATTAACTTCAAAACAAGCGCATCTAGAATGGTTTTTAAAATAACCTGCTTTGATTTTCTTGGCCTGACATTCAAAAATTGGCTTATACTACGTTCGTCCGTCCAATTTTGGAGTGTGCTAAACAGATATATATCGCCTATGGAAACATAATATAAATTTGTTTTTAAAGGAATTTGGCTCAAATATCAGATCAAGATTTCAATTCTAATAACTATAAGGATTGGCGCAAGACTTTTTGGTTTCCCAACCCTCAAAAACAGCAAAAATATGTTCCATTTTAAATTATTATAATCTATAGTCCAAGGTAACATTGATAGTATGACGGTTTTATCCTATTTTAAGCTGTCCACTTAGGCCTTTGAGGTAACAAACTCCATTTAATATTATGAATTTAGAACGATCACCTTAAGTTTGAAAATTTTAACAGGACTTTGTTTTTGTAGTGGGCTGCAAACGCTTGGTGCTCATAATTTCAATGACCGCTCTCTTCTTCATATGTACAATAAATTTCATTTGGATTGGAAGGTAAACAAAAATTATAGAAATAGCCCTAAGAAACCCTTTCCCTCCCAGCAATAAGCAATCGGCGAGACCTCTCTATTAATTGCTAAAAAAATCGGAGAATTGGGGAGGCAAAAAACTTACATTTCCTCTTTGTTTGCTAGTTTTTCGTTTTCTTTCGTTTCCTCCCCCTCCCCCTCCTTCCCTGGAATACAACAGCGAATTGGCAGGTATTTAGAAACATCAGAATGAAGAAGAAGAAGCATATTGCAAACATTTTATACCAAAATTATATAAAATTATTCTAAGAATAGACAAAAGTTATGGATAAATATTGGCAAACAGATCCAAAATATTTAAATAGCACATGGAAGAACACGTGAATAGCTTTGGTTTTGGTTATGCTTGTTCTAAGTTACCATCGTTAGCCTCAAGGCAACTCAGTCACCCTCCCAAGTTATGAGTCATTAATGTGAAGTAAGTGTAAATTGACTGTGTTTTAAAGATCGACATGTCTGTTTGCTGGATGAAAAAAATTAGAAACAATCCGGGTAAGGAAAACGTACATCCTCCTGGAGTCAGTAACATAAATCGAATCCAGAACTTTCCCAACAGGTTGGCAAATAATACTTTACACCACCCTACCATAGAGACTCATAAATAAGAAAAGATTAATAAATTTCTGTTTATGCTCTGGGTCGATCACACAGTCAGAGGAGTTCACAAGATAGAATACAAGAAACCGCACTGTATTTAGTAGTCACGCGGATTTGAAAGATGACACAAAGCACGTTACCCTAGCGCTCCACCTGGCTTCAGCGGCCTTAAAGCATAACTTACAAGAAATGAAAACAGAAAAAACTAACAGGCCCATATGGGAATCGAATCCACGCTCTTCGTGTTATTAGCATGATGCTCTAACCAATTGATCTTGTAGGATTTTAGGAGCATCAGCGACTAAGGCCATATTGCTTCATATATACTGTTTGTAAATTGTATGTGTTCTGTAGTCGATTTGCTGTTTGCTGGACGAAAAACCCGAGTCAAACTCGGATAATTTCCACCCGAGTGCGGAAGGGGAAGACAGCGATTCCACCAACTGTGCTATCCACGAGGGCAACCGACTGTTCTAACGGGCATATGAATAACCACTGCCGATTTATTAAAGGCATAAAAATCCTAAGATATAATATTCAAATCCATTTTTTTGGATATTTTATTTTATGGTTTAGGCTTTCAATAACCGATATTCAAACATATAGCGCGTTTTCTTGAAACAGTCTGCAAAATAAATAAAAACATTTTAGTTCTCAAGTATCTAAAATTTTATTTTACATCGTAATGAAAAACATTTCATTTCAAGTAGACAGCAATTAAAAGCCTGCCTTGAAGGTGTAGCTGAATTTTTCTGTCAGCAGGCAGTGGGTACAGCGAGTAACGCAACTGGAGCAACAAGGAGAAAAATTGTTGAAGATACAAACTTTTTATTTTCCTTGGTGGTTTCCCGGAAAGCGTTCCTCTTTTGACTATAAATTACAAATAATGGGTGAAGATTTCCTCACGACACATTTATCATACTGGAATAAATTATGACAGTTGCTATCCTTTCTGTCTACGACGAAGAACATTCCGCTGCTCATATGTCAGGCATCCCGTCAGATTTACATGTCTGAGTACAGGGTGGAGAAATTTACCGGCTCCTTTAATGAATGCGGACTACTCTGTGCCTCTGCTATTTCCGTAGCAAAAGTACGCTACATTACTAATGGTGCATACCAAGTAACAACCGTATCGCAGAATATGTTCTTTCATAAGAACTTTAAAACTTCCCGCTCTTTAATTTATTGACTTATTTCTTACAAGATTTAACAGCCTTAATGATCCAATTACAAGAGTTACAGCAGCACCATCTATTTCATTTAACAAGGAAACGTTAGGGAAAAGAAGAAAATCCTGTGAAGTCGGCTTTGTCTTAGTTTATTTGTTTAGTTCGCTTTTTGTCGTCCGAAAGAAGTAGTATGACGACCACAGAGAGAGAGAGAGAGAGAGAGAGAGAGAGAGAGAGAGAGAGAGAATATACGTTACATGTACAAGGGAGTAATTCCAATTATTCTCACTGAAAAGAATTTTTTCCAGTCTGACTACGCAATTCTGCAGTAAAATAAGGTAGTTGCTAATAGACTATATATGTTAGATTAATAAGCGAATCTTCTCCTTGAAATATAACTGCGTTATTCAACTTGTGGCCTCCAACTAACTATGCCGGCCACACTGTGGATTGCGGAACAGAAATTCGACATTCTATATTCGGAACGTAGAAACTAGTTTTATCTGTCGAGACATCAGCTGTCATTAACGACTACAGTTCTGTTCTGAGAGGCCGCCGTAGCCTAGTGGTCAGGCGCGCGGGTGCATAAGTACACGTGCCTTGAGTGACCGGGGTTCAAGCCCGTGACTACTGAATACGGTGCTGTTTCTTGTATTCTGTCTATCTTGTGAACTCCTCTGACCGTTTGGTCGTCCCGGAGTATAAACAGAAAATTTATTTTTTTATATATTTCTGTTTATACTCCGGCACGATAAACAAGTCAGTAGAGTTTACATTAAATCGTCAATACAAATACTTATCGTATTCAGTAGTCACGGGCTTGAACAACGGTCCACTCAAGGAACGCGTGCTATGCACTCGCGCCCCTGACCACTCCGCTACGTCAGGCCAAACGTGATCCTTAATTACATCTACAGGGTGATTCACTACCAGTGCGACAAACTTGCAGGAGGTGTAGGGGGAACAAAGACGAATCGGAATCACATAGTATTGCAGGGTCCGAAATGCTTTCGTCATGAGGTAGAGGACGTTGAACAGCGATCAGGTCGCGTGAACAGCGATCCCGCCGGAAGTCAGCATTTGCGAACCGGTTCCCGAGGCAGTAGGATGGACGAGTATTCAAACGTTGAACTGGCCGACATGCACCTCGTGTATGGAGCTGCGGACTGTCACGGGCGCCCCGCGCTGCGCTTGTACCAGGAATGTTTCCCGCACAGGCGTGCTCCTCATCATACGATTTTCGCAGGTGTGCACAGAAGGTTACGTGAGACTGGTTGTTTCACGAGAGGTACCATGAATCGAGAGCGAACGACGAGGACGCCAGCCAATGAGGAGAATGTCCTACGTCTAGCAGAAGGCAATCCGAGTACGAGTACGAGTACTCGAGCGATAGGCCAACGATTGGGTATTTCCCAATCCACTGTATGCAGGATACTGTCAACAAACCAAATGAGTTCATACCATCTGCAACGCGTCCAATCATTCGAGCCTGCGGATTATCCACTCCGGAGGACTTTTGCTACTTGGTTTCTTCAACAGAAACAGTTCGCAAATGCTGACTTCCAGCGGGATCGCTGTTCACGCGACCTCCCGTTCAACGTCCTCTACCGCATGGCGAAGGCATTTCGGATCCTGCAATGCTATGTGATTCCGATTCGTCTTTGTGCCCCCTACACCTCCTGCAAGTTTGTCGCACTGGTAGTGAATCACCCTGTATATATACATATTCAAAGACATCGATCTCTCTCTTTCTCTCGTACATGCGCACAGCTGAGTAAATATTTGAATCTCCTTAGAGGTGACGATAACATGTGGACATGTGTTTTGTAAAGGGCGGCTGCTAGAACGTCTGTTCAACTCCGCCTCGTATCTCTGTGAAGAACAGTATCACTACAAATGGGCCAGATATGTGTGTGACGTAAGTTTGTTTGTATTATGTGTGTTCTGTTCTGGCCTCTTGGCTAACCAGAAGCATAGTCACCTGGACAGATGATTCTGGGTATTCGTCTACACCACAGGAAGGTGGGCCAGTCCCAGTAAAATACGTACCGTCTCAAAAGAGGCTCTGACTCACTTGATGTTGTCAAAAGGTGGGCCAGATTCCTCTGGGGGCCCATTCCAGAGGAAGAGAGGGGGAAAAAATCCCGTGGTGTAATTAAAAAAAAAAATCCCGTGGTGTAATAAAAAAAAATAAAAATAAAAAAAAAAGAGAGAGAGAAGCTACACTAGTGGAGAGTGGGGGGGGGGATGAATGAAGGAAAAAAAAAAAGAAAGTACGCTAGTGCAGAGCACGGAGAGAAAATGAGAAAAATATATATATAAAATAAATTTTTAAAAACATTTAAAAAATAATAAAAAAATAAATAAATAAAATAATTAATAAGATAAAAACAAATATAGATAATCAAAATTTTAGATTAGTAAAATAAAATTTTTAAGCTGCTGCCTGGGGATCCCCATTCGTAGCCTGCGTTATTTTGTAGGAGGCTTTCCTGCGCGTGAATACTTGCGTCAAGAAGTTCTGGAAGGCAGCAAGGTTCTGTGGTATCTGTAACAGAATGTCCAGTTGGTTTTCAGTGAGAGGGATTGTATTTGCTAGGTCTTGATTGTTGATTCTAAAGGTCTGGCCACGGAAGGTTACATACAAGTCCAGTGGAAGGGTCCCAGCTAAGACCTGGATAGCAGCAGTGGATACTGTCCTGCATACCCTATGGGTAGCCAGAAGCATTGTCCGTTGTAGAGAGCCTAATTTGCCTATCATATTTACCAATCTAGCTCGGTGGAACCAAGCACCTGCAGCATACGTCACGATCGGAAGGAAGACGGCTTTATAGTACAGCTGAAGCGACCGCTTGGAGAGGCCCCATTCATTCCTAGTGATTCTGATGATTGAGCCTGAAAATTTTTTCACCTTGGAGCTGAGATGGATGAGGTGGGGGTGAAAGCTTAATTTATGATCCAGAACCACCCCTAGCACAGTGGTCTGTGTGACAATGGGAAGTTGTACCCCAGAGACTTTAACTTGCGGAGGCTACCTGAGGTGACGATAAAGTTAATGATGAGCGCTGATATCAATTATAGCATGAGAATTTCGTTTTAATTCTGAATACGTACATGCTCTCTCTCCCACCCCCTCGCCAAATCTTCAAAGACATTTTGCTGCTGTATTTGTTACTCCTCTACTATCGACAGCATATTAGCCGTGTTATAAGTATACTTTCAATAAGCATAATATTGTGTGCCAAAAAAGAAAACAAAAATGTCCAGAAACTTTGGCAAATGATGTCAGAATTTCGTTTTGTATAAAGCGAATAAAAACTTTCTTCTAATCTGAAATCTTTATTTCCCAGTGCATTTCCGAGATAAAATACAAATATAAATAAAATGCTCGGTAACAATTAGTTTGCATAAGCATATGAGAATACGTATTGATGATGATGATGATGATAATAATAATAATAATACACGTTGATGAGTCTGTCCAAGAGCGAACACATATTAAGTGTTAACGAGATAGCGTTAGCCCTCCAAGTGAGTTTAATATTTCGGGAACTCTTTTTTTTTTTTCCCCGCTTTTAAAGAGCTTTTTAAGTGGTGGCCATTTTAATGTGTGTGGGGGGAAGGAAGAAAAATGTCCAGAAGCTTTGGTAGATGGCATCATCCCCACGATATTGTGTGCGTACCTGTAAGACAAGATTGTGAATTGCAGTTATTAAAATAATGACTGCTATACCACATCAGTATCTTCACACTTTATCTTCTAATATTTGATGAAAAAGTAAAACTACCAGTTTGCGATACCTTGCTCCTTCTGGCACAATTATACGGTGTGCACACACTATAGAAGAAAATAAATTTTACATGGTTTTAGAACAAGATATGTACGCCAGATAGTGGCCGTAGGATGGAGGAAAATTTCCAAAATAATGCCAGCCGTTGGCCGGTAGCAGGAAAATGATGGTTCCAATCAAGAGTACTGCAGGAGAAAAAATATTATTTATACTAAGCAGTTTTTAATCTGAACGAGGTCTTCGTGACATGACACAGATTATCGAGCTTTAACAAAAATTTTTATTGTTTTATTTCAGATATTTGGTACACAAATTTGAAAACGGAGGATATTCATAACTATAGTGTACGGAAGAGAAAATTATCATAAAGTGATTTAAATAAAATACGCAACGCAATTTAAGAGCGAAACTTTATAAATATCGTTACATAGTATTCAGGATAATGAAAAACTCTAGTTGGTCACTATAGGATTTACTGTTGATGGTAAGGCAATTAAGAGCCAGATTTCATCTTAGCAGTTCAAAATACCATACTGCAAGTTTAAAATGAAGTTCGCAATGTAATCTAAAACCAAGGTTCACGATAACCAACGATTTGATATATAATTTTCAGCAACTATAACCTTTTTAAACCACTTTCTTCCGATTTGATAGAGAAAAAAAAATGAATATTTTTGTCAAAACAACCTTCGCAAGCGGCTGACTAATTCATCCATAGCGATAAGAAAGACCAACAATGTCTCTGTACTCCTCAATCCAGATTGCTTCCTAAGCTCGGACCACGGTCCACTCAAACGCGTCTGCTAAAGCACTCTCGCGAAAATTTTTTCCAGAGAATAAAAGTAGAAGGGAAAAATGAGGAAGAGTTGGTTCTGTGAATGAATGGTGGCTGGTAGCGGCACGTGTTCGGTCTGGTTTAGAGAGCAGGGGGATTACAAATGCCAATTCAGAAGAATAGTGTGCGTGGAAGTATCTATAGGAAAGGCAAGCAGCAGAAACTGAACGTCTAGGAGACAGGTACGGAGAGAGACCAGTCATTAATTAACTTGACTGCCATCTTTGGGATATTCATAAGGTTGAGAAAGGTTGGAGGCGCCAATCCAGAGATAAAAACAATGTTCCAAGGTAGGACGAACCTGAGATTTGCACAAAGTGGACAGTTTAGAAGAAAAGTAATGCCGATAGTAGAAATCAAAATCCCGGTGGTTTTTTTTTTTTTTTTTTTTTTTTTTTTTGATCGTGATGAGGTCTCCAGCTCTCATAGCGCATTCATGTTGCGGGTGCTGATGCAAAGTGGTGTGCCTGCATTAAATGCAAAGGTTAACCGCTCCCTCACTTGACGACGATTACACTTGATAGCAGTATTGAATGTCTATAGTAAAGTAGATAGTACTTCGCTCCATCATCTTACACTTCCGATGGCAGTTCTGTCTGTTCAAGAATGCTTTCCAGGCATTAAAGAATGACACAAGTCTTTTAACACTCAAGTGCAGGCTTCCTCTTTGCTGCAGCACCTGCTCAATGCATGCTGACAATCAATGCCTCTGTAGAAAAGTGAGAAATCCTGTCTGCTCCCATTGCCGGTGAACTGATTTGGACCCTAGTCAGGTCACATAGCTTTACGGCACACTTTACACATCACGTGATCTAGTCAATTGATTCGACTTTTTTTTTTTTTTTTTTGCACACATTGTTGGAAACATTGATGATTATAATAAAATGGCAACGCAACCTACATCTTGCAGTCGGTCCTCTATAGACGGTTAGTAGTAGCATAGGATGCTTCAGAAAATTATTCATTATTTTCGACAACTATGTTTCAGAAAGCGCGAGAATCAGAATAGCGTCGGCCTTTTATTTTCAGAATTACTATCCGAGTTGTCCGTAACAGCTCGGTCTGCGAAGTATGCAAGAGAAAAATAATCAACTAATGATGTTAAAGCTATAAAACATCCTTTACCGCAATTAGTGTTGAATCTGCTAGGAAGCATTATCCTGCCTGTATGTTTACTATGATAGACTTCTTCAGTCATATATATATATATTATGATGAAGAATTAAATCAAATTATAGCTGAATTGGTAAGCTTATTAAAAGGGAGTGAACTATTTCACTTTTTGATGCAGAGGACGTACTATTTTAAGGTAGTGAACTGAAAAGCAAAAGTAATAAGTTAAAAATATAAAGAAATAGCAAGCAACAGATAAAGGTGAAAAAATTTAGTAAAGTAGTCTAGAGATGGGAGGGAAGAAAATTACAACAAAAAAATCTAAACATATATATCGTTACAAAGATAAACATATATATTGATACGTAATATATAGCTCGCATCAGTGTTTTCTTTTTTTTTTTTTTTTTTGTAATTTTCTTCCCCTACACCACTCAGAATATTTTACAAAATTTTTTCACCATTATCTGATGCTATTCCTTTATATTTTTAACTTATTACTTTTGCTTTTCAGTTCACTACCTTTTAATTGGCTTATTAATTCAGCCTGTGTGATTTACACCTCCATATATCAGCTTTTCAATAGTTTTATTACTTCTGCCACATATATACAGTATATATTTATATATATATATATATATATATATATATATATATATATATATACTTTTGTATTAGTTGCTGCTGCTTCGCGCGCTTAGGTACAACTATCACATTACTTTTATCACTTAATTAACTTTTCGCTTCATAATCCAAAGTGATCGGGATCGACAGTTGGTCGACTATTAAACCTATTAAACCTATCAATTTCCATCTGTCGTTGTGGAAGTTGATAGGTTTAATAAATTTAAGGAGGAACTGGACAGGCATTTGGAGGGAATGTTGTATTTTTTTTTTTTTTTTTTTTTGGCTGATGCTGCATAAGCTCCATACACTTGCTTTCTTGCACCACATGCCACTACTACTACTACTACTTTCTTTCGCCTATGTCGTTTCTTTAGATATTCTATAAACCCTTTATCCATACGATGCATGAAAAATATTACATTCGGTGGTAAAAACATGGCATTATTCTCCCCTTCTTTTAAGTTTCTCACGATTGTGATGTGAAGGAGTGCTATCCAGAAAGAGAACAGCTTTTCAGAGAAGTTTATTTTCTTCAATTTCTTTACAGAAGGAACAAATTCTTGAAAAAAAAAACAAACAAACAAACAAACAAAAAAATTCTTTGAATAATGCAGAATTCAACCATACTATTTTTTTGCGAGCGAGTAAACTGGTAAATATGAACAATTTATATTTTTAAAAGCTCTAGATTATCAGAAGCAGCAATTTGTGAGTTCCAGTTGCATTGCTGAAGGCGGCTATCGTCTCTCTCTCTCTCTCTGGATTTCTTTGTAGCTTGGTATTACAGCCTCTGCATTTAGCTATTGTTTTTGTAGAAAACATCTTATAATATTTAGACCTGTTTCGTCCGTAGTGTAGCGTTCAATTTTTTTCTGTTGAAAAATTATCCCAAACCTTCTGTAAATTTTTGGGCATCAGGCTAATCAGCAAATGGCATTGTCTGCCGTGAAGGGAATTTGTCACTTACCAATGTACACCTATATTTTAAATTTGGTAGGACAAATAAAGATTTATTTAATGGATAGAATGGACACTGAGTGGACAGAAACCATGGGACACCTACCTAGTAACTGGTAGGCCCACCTTTCGCCCGGATAAAGGCAGTCACACGGCGAGGCATTGATTCCACTAGTTCAGGAAAGCGTTCCACAGGTATTTCTATCCATGCTTCCTGCACAGCTGTCAATAATTCCGTCGCATTCGTGAGTGGAGGAACCAAAGCTAGAACGGACCCTTCCACAGCATCCCAAAGATGATCTGTAGGGTTGTCCACGATGAGATGTCCGCGGAACGGGGAGGCCATTACATGGTGGTAAAATCTGAGGAATGCTCTTCGAGCCATGTTCTAGTCACCGCAGCTCTGTGGGGAAGCGCATTGTACAGCTGGAAGAGTCCGCTGTCCTGTGGGTGCACGATAACCATGAAGAGTTGCAAATGGTCTGCAAGGATGGACACGTAACCTGGACCGTTCAGAGATGCATCTAGACGTACCAGAGGTCCCGACGTGTGCCAGTTGAACACGCCCCAGACCATTAACGACTGTCCACCTTCCTAAACAGTTGTTCTTGACATGACGAGTGGATAGCTTCGTAAGGTTTCCGTTAGATACGCACCCTCCCGTCCGCTCTAAATCACTGGAAACGGGATTCATCGGACCAGGAGACCCATATCCAATCATACATGGTCCAGTGCCGATGTTCTTTCGCACAGTTGAAGCCTAGAGTCCTGCATCGTGGTGTTAGCAATGGGACTCGGGTGAGTCGGCGGCTCCTATAACCTATTGCGGCTAATGATCGCCTGATGGTATTGGTGGAGACGTTTCTGACACCTCCCTCGTTGAAGTCGGCGGTGATTTGTGCCACTGTCGCTCTCCAGTTTGCTGAAACAATGCGAACAGACGTCGACAGCCATGTCCATCCACAACCTTTCTCTGCCCACAGCGCTGTCCACGATGAGATGTTATTCCGGAAATGGCGTATTCCCGATACACTCTTGATACTATCGAACGGGGACAGTGCAATTTCGGTACCACCTCCGCGATAGAGTGACCCATGCGTCGGGCACCCACTATCATCCCTCTTTCGAAGTGGGTTAACTCACGACGTTTATCCCTACTGACATCGAATTACCCTCTACTTGAATACAGTGAAGCAGTGTATCTATATACCAGCCAAGCAGTGTGTTCGTCCACTAGAGAGAGAGGGGTGACAGCGTCGCGTTCGCCAGGAACCCCATGAATTCTGACTTTTCAGTGTACTCAATACATGAATACCATCACATTTTTTTTTCTAATTTCCAAGTTATCCACGTACTTCATGTAAAAGTTTCTGCACCATTAGTGTTTTGATGTAAGACCAAAGCCTTTTCTTTGATGCTATTCTTATGAGTTCGTTGATTGGAGTTCCGTGTGGTCTTTTTTGAATAACTTCAACCACAACGTATTTCACTATCTCTAATTTTTGTTTCTTTTAAGTTGAGCAAGAACTTAATTACCCTTGTGAAACAGAGTGCAATATCCTTCTATATTTTTTATCATTTTTTCCAATCTTAAAGCTGTCTCGCCCACACCTAAATCAACAGCACTTTTTTTTGACTCATTGGAATGCTCTGGAAGGACTCGATAAATCGAGTCCTTCCAAAGCATTCCAACTTACAATTTCATAGAAATAACAATTCTTTTTCTTTCGCATACTTCATAGATTCGTAATATTTAAATAAATTACTGTAACTGCAATAACAAATAATTTTTCTGGGTGTAAACAGGGTTTGGAACAAACACGCAACTGACCTCTGGAGAAGCAAATAACTTACCAGGCGGACGCGGTGTACCACACTAGCCCACTCGTTGCAAATATATCGGACTAAAGCCGGGACCACACCAAGAGGCGCCTCAAGGTCACTCACTTGGCTTTCCGCTACTGACTAACACTATGGAAGAAAAAGAAAACTGAGGGATTCTCTCTTCCCGCTGATAGTGCCCACGGCAGCGTGTCGTCGTCATCAGACATGTTTTTAAGAGGGAAGAGGGGTAACGTCAGGTAAGGGTCGATTTACACGTAACCGTACGGTGTCCGTACTGGATGAGTGCTGTCCGTGACAGCGCCGTGATTTTAGTATTGTTCAATGTATTTTCACTGCACACATTTACACATACCCGACCCAATACCAGCACAGTGGCATCTGACAGTGTCTGTGAAGTACTTTTAGAATATCGTCGTCAACGATGTTTTAAGTTTTCATTGTCGCGGCACTGTACTGACAGCGCAGTTATTCGCCTGGGGCGAAGTGTGTTTACACTTGGCAGTCCATCAGTGAATTGGCACGAGTGGTTGTTTCCTGGTATTAGTTAAAGTTTCAGTTAAATTGCATGGTGGTGATAGCGGTTTACAAATACATATATAATTAAATAAGTACCATAAACTAATAAATATATACATAAACTAGTACTAATATATTATAAAAATGCCATTAGGAACTGGCATTTTCTTGGTATCAAGACTATTCAAAATTCTTCTGACATCCTTCGACAACGTCTCAATCCCAGCTATAACAGTAATCCTCAAGGAGTATTTCCTCATTTCAGGAAGCACTTTAAGCATTCTGACTAACACCCTTCAAGAAAGACAAATTATCGCAATAAACGGGAAACCAACAGCAACTTACTGTATCTCCAGGGGAGTACCTCAAGGGGGCGTATTGTCCGCCACCTTCTTCGCAATAGCACTAGCCCCATTTTAGCTCAAAACTGTGAACAATTTATTACATATGCTGACGATTTGAAATTTTTTGTAACCTCTAAAGAACAAGAAACTGCACCCCATCTATCAGAGGAAGCAAACGAGGCTATCAGGAAGCTAGAAGAATATCTGCACTACATTGGCCTGAAATTTAATGAAAGGAAAACTGCCCAAATGACCTTCACCAACAAAAAGAAGAAAAATGAAATTACGATTTTTGTGAACAACACTAGAGTCCAAAAATCCCCCGCACATGTTGTGCAATCCCCCGCAATCCCCCGCCTTAAGTGGGATGAAGAATTAAACTTCATACCTCACTTCGAACACATTAGGAAAAAGACATGCACAGCACTCTGGAGCACTAGACAAGAACTCACCGGTCTCCGAAGCCCTCATCTTATGATTTAATACATCCTTAAATGCGTTACACCGATTCCGTTGTACGCATCGACTATCTGGTCATCGGCCGCTGAGAGCAACATCAAGGCCTTCTTAGGAGTAGAATACTGGCTCCTGAGATGGCTAAACAAGATCGCTGGGAAACCGTTTACCATCTCAAGAGCGGTCTTCTCTGCCAATCTGGAATCACACCCTGGAAGTATATCATCACAACCAGAAACATCTTAACTCTGGCAAAGCTACTAACGGAGAGAATAGATGCGCCGAAAGTGGGAAACGTGATCATTCGCCCTCGGATGATACGACCGAGAATAAACAGGGAAGAACAAAGTCTCAAGTGCCAATTGACTCAATTGGACTCTCTGGGGAGATTTTTTCCCCAGCAAATACTGTGAATTATTTTAATAATTTAAATATAGATCCAGAGAAACTATGTATAGACAAAATGTATAGGACAGAAATCTTTGGTAATGTATACAGGCAGGTACAAATATAATAAGAAGACTAATTTAATAATTTATATAATATTTAGCATTTAACAACCATTCGCAATTAATTAAACCAACTTAACAATTAATTCATTAACCACATACTCTATGTTTTTTAATCTCCAAATATTGTAAATAAGTTCATGTAAATATGCTTGTAAATACTGATATAATGTAACCACACCCTCTAGCCACGTGCTGTCTATGGGTGTCTCGAAAGAGAAATAAACAGATAATAATAATAATAATCCTTCTTACGGAAGACTACGCGAGACATTGAATGGAGTGTACTGAGAATGGTAGGAGGTAGTTCATGAAGATCATCCCTACAAGAGTTAGAAGAAAAGTGAGATGCCAGCAGGTCGGCTTTATCTTTAGCTGAGGTGGCAAGATAACCAATAACCCCTAGCAACGTTGCTGTTATGGGTATTACATCAGGCATCCATGTAAAGCTCTTCGCTGATTGCAGTAAAGATATATAAAATCATCGGGTTTTAACAAAGGTAGGAGCAGAGATGGGCAAAAGCTGTTGCCAATATCTTTGAAAAGAGTCCAGAGTGCTCGACTACCATTCGGACATGAAGAAAGTTTTCTACTCTTAGGCTGTTCAAAATCTAGTTTGGACTGATTAATAACTGTTATTGTTATTTGTTATTTTTTGGTTTTTAGGAGCATTAGCAACTAAGGCCATATTGCTCCGAGGATATGCGGTGGTCATTGCCTGACCTTTCCGCATCCTCCATATTTGGTGGTCACGGGCTCGAACCCCGGTCTAATCAAGAAGCGTGTGCTACGCACTGCTGCTCCTGCTCACCTGGCTACGGAGGCGCCCCTGATTAATAACTACTTTACAATTGTTGTGAGCTTTTGTGTAGGCAGAAAATGAACCTGGAAATTCGGATGCAAGCCGGTTGCGATATTTCAACAGTCTTATCTTGAACAGCCTTAGCACACTTATCAGAAAACCGCAGTTTAGAGAAAAGACAAGATTTTAAGGTGGAGTGGGAATAAAGAATTTCATCCCTACAAGAATAATTTCACTGCACAAGGTCAGATCAAACATTGACATCACAAGATTTGAAACAGTAATGTAATCAAGAAAAAGAAAAAGAAAAAGAAAAATGGAAGTCTCGCAGATAATCCCATTTTTAATTCTTATAATGCCAAAGAACACAAAGTTGAGAGTGGCCATGACAGAAAGGCCCCATTAGAGAAGACACCATCACCAAGTTGTGATTTGAGAGGCCCAGAGGACCACTCACCTCGATGGTGTACTTGGAAAGTACTGATACTGATACGATTTGGAGACTGTACGGTTGCATGTGCGGTAACCTTAATCCGGCTAATCCATTAAGCGGTGCTCTGTTAAAAGAGCTTATACTGTAATTGAGTGTTGCGTGTAATCCTAAGCCACAAATTGTAAGCGATCAGCTTTTTATATTTTTTTGTAAATACTGTAAATATTTTGTTGCAAATATTATAATTGTCCTACTCAATTAATTGTCCTTTCAACCATATTTTTCAATATAGAGTATTTTTATTATTGCATTACTGAATTAATGCAATTATTGCATTACTGAATCTTAGCTATATTTATTATTCGGTTTATTTCATTTATTATTGCATTACTGAATCTTAGCTATAAACAGAACATAGATTTCCTGTTGTGTATACTTTCCTGAAATGAAATAACATTTCGCCTGCTTTTAGCAAAATTTCTAGCCATACTTACGACGTCATCGTACCGCAATGTAAATGGTCATGTCGGAGAAAGCAAGCAAGCAGGGCACTGATATGGCAAAGTTTTCTCAACAAGTTTTTTTTTTTTTTCTTTTGACGTTTCTGACAGGTAGCAGAACATAAGAGGAGAAAAGATAGTGGCCAATAGTTAAAATTATAAAAGAAAAAGTGTTATTTGCGACTTAGAATGATGCAGAGCGGAGTACATTAGTTAGTGCACAAAAAAAGCTATTGGAAAATAGTTATATTATTATTGCATTAAGGTGCAATTAAAAATAAAGTATGCCAAACTTTGCAACACAATCATGGCGAAAATAATATCAGTTTAGGAGATGTAAGATAATGGCTAAAAGAAGATGAAGAATGAAACGACTGTACAATACAAGTCCATTACTGAACAGAGTATTTCCAGTTTCCCTAAGAAAAGAAAATACGATTCGAAGAAGTCTGATTAAATTTATAGTTATTAAGGTTGAACACTAAATTAAAGTTTCTTGCAAAAAGTCGCATTATTATTGTTCTATTTGATTTTAATTCTGTATTCAAATTTGTTTTGAATATTTTTTTATTTTTATTATTTTTTTTTTTTTGCAGTATCTGTCCCCTAATACGTCTCAGTTAAAATATGCTGCCGGATTATGAATAAAATCTTGTTACGTTGAATAAAAGGCTCGAGGTGGGGATTAACAATTAAAATTAAACCGAATTAATTAAAACACTTTAATTTACGTTTAAAAAATAACAATCTACTGACTGTAATGCTAATGAAACCCGACATCCAGAATAATCAATGCACAATAAGCTGTACGTTGGTACTTGCCAACCTACAGCATATAGTGGTAAGTTTACAGGCACTTGCCAACCTCGTTTGGCACAGAGACGTGTACCCCAGGAAACAGGACTGAATATATCAACACTCTGCAGAGTGACCCGAACAAGCTAATCAATGGCAAGAAATAAGGAAATAAACTTCCAGAAGGCCATTCAGCGAAGCACCAATCTGCAATGTGTCTTGGATAATACAATCAAGCCAAGTCATCTAAGAGTTGATCAAATGACGTTCCAAAATATTAATAATAATAATAATAATAATAAAAAGTCACATTAGGGCCATCCGAGAACTAACTCATCTGCCCGCGTGAAATACGTCCATAAAGTCCGTGAAATACGTCCACAAAGTCCGTGAAATACGTCCACAAAGTCCGTGAAATACGTCCATCTTTGGTCGATATTCCTGTTTTGCTAGACGAAAAATCCGAGTTTTTGGAGGAATAAAAAATCTTGTTATTCAAGCCTGAGACCGACTAACTCAGCGACGGAGTGAAAAAAGGCCAAAACGTTTCTCGCGTGGTTCAAACCGTGCCTTTTCCATGCGGGTTGGGCCAGGGTGGGGAGGAGAGGACGGTGATTATAACCACTGTGCTACACGCGTGGATAAATTCCGTTCCAGAGACGAATATCCTGAATTGTTAGGGCACGAGGAGATATTTTAATCATCGCACTACCAGGTGCACAGACTGTTTTCAAGTTGATTTAATCATTTGAGAGGGTCACTAGAAGTAATTTTTAAAGATTAGACTGTTGAACTCTTCAATATATATATTTTTAATTAATTTAATTTATTTTATTTTATTTTTTTGTATGAAAACCCCAAATGCGAAAGTATTAGAACCTATAGTAATTAGTACCGTGCATGGGTTGATGGTTGAGAAGATGAAAGTAGATATTCATTGACATTCGACTTGAATTTCTGTAGATTGTAATTTTCAGGAAATACGTATGAAATTAAGTTGTTCCAGAAAGGGAAGTTGAATGAATAAGTGAAGAAGAAGATAAGTTGGTTCTGTGAGGTTGAAGTTGAACAGTAAAAAAGGATGCTGACTGCTTGCGGACTGGTTTGGAAGAGAGAAGGGAAATCATAGAAGTCAATTCAGAAGAACAGTACCCATGGAAGTATCTATAGAAAAGTGAATACAGCAGAAACAGAACGTCTGTGAGACAGAGAGTGGAGCGATTTTGTAAGAGATGGCCATTAATTAACCTAATTGCCCTCTTTCGAATGGTGTCTAGAAGCCTGACAGAGGTTATGGGACGTCGCTCCAGATACGGGAATAATATTCCATGGAAGAGCATTCAATAAAGACTATATTGCCAAAAACTGTTATCTTATGCAAATTTTTTATTATGCTAAATTGAATTGTTACCTTTTAATATATGTTAAACTGAACTTATATTTTCTTGTAAATACATGTTAAAAACTAACTAAATTCCACGAAAATACATTGTGAAACTTAATTTAATTTTACTTGTGAATACAAACTGCAAACTTAATTTTCCTTTAAATAATTTAATTTTCTTTTAAATGAAGTCACTGTATATCTTCCTTTATATACCATATTTATTTATGTTAATATTTGGACCGAACTACTCCGGCTGAGCTGAACTATAAATAACACTTCATTAGACAGAAAAATGAAATTTATTATGGCTAAGGGTACTTGCAGTAACACAGAAACAGGAAAAAAAAAAAAACATTTTTAATTAAATATAAACTATTACCTGAGCAGAAATTAGGATATAGTTTATTATATTATAATTTTTGTAATATTATATGAGAACAAATTGACTAATGAACTCTCTAATTGGTCTTTAAAAAAGCAGACAACTAAGTTCTGTGAACATCCTATGACTTTAAATAAGTATGGAGCAACACAAACTTTGGTGATAACAGAATTTTGGCTAATATGAATTTAATTTGAGATCAAGTTACAAATGCTCTGAATTAAATTACTGACTGAGGAATTCTAGTTTGCTTATTTCTGTCCAACTCGTAATCCTGGACTCAAAACTGTCTTTCCACCCACACCTACAGTATATCCAAAAGGAGATAAGAAATTACACAGCATTGGTGGCAAGGGTTACCCGCAGGGACTGGGGTCTAAACCGACGTACCTAGCCCTGTTTTACACAGCAGTATTTATTCCAGCCATCTCATACGCTGCAGGGGTCTGGTGTCACAGAGAAACTACTGTCACAAATCAGAAGAAATTAGCCACCATTCAAAGAGCAATACTACTTATTATCACCAGAGCCTGCTGCACGATGAGCACTCCTGCTCTCCAAGTCCTCCCTCTAGACCTTTAAATAATTAGATGTGGCATGTTGTATCATCTGTCCAAAGGAATCTGCACTACCACCATTGGATTCACCACCAACCCAGTAATCAATCGCAAGAGAGAAAAGGCGCCTTCTTGCTCACATCCAGCAGGCCTGCCAGGACAGATGGACGACATCCACTAAGGGAGCAATTACAAAGAAATTCATCCCTGAAGTAACGTTCTCGTTCCAAAAAGCCCCAAGCTGGCTCTCCTCTGGCCTGTACATAACGTACCTCCTTACAGGCCATGGGTCGATACAAGAAAAATTAACGTCTCTGGGCATCACAGATGATTCACATTGCCACTGCTGCACTGACGAATTGGCACCATATAATGTATGACTGTCCTGACTATGAAGACTTGATATCTATTTTGATCACAAAGATTACTAATTTTCCAAAGGACCTATACTAATTAGAACATATACTAATTCATACCCATGAAAATTATAAATACTTCACTACTTTTGCACAGGATGGCTTCAACAGAACGAAGAACATTAAGGAGCCTATTAAACCACCACGACCAATAACTTGAGACAGATTCTGGGCACCCCTCCCCAGTAGCATCAACCGCCAACCTCATCGATGCTCAACTGAACTGAGACTCACTGCTTTCGTGCAAATTCCATCGGGCTGATATCTGCAACTAAATCTGCAGGCAAGATAAATCGATCGGGCTGTTATATTACCTGATTTTAACTTTGAAACCACAGGACCTGACTATCCCTTCACAAGAAAGAAGACACAGACTGGCACGCCTAAAACCAGTATTTAGGTTGAGAATCAACAATTTTGATTATGACATCAATCGATTTGGACTTCGGAAACATCAACACCTGAGCAACTCCCTTCAAGAGAAATCCTCAACTCATCATTACAGTTCATTGACTTCTTGGTCTAAACTGGATTCTCTTACCCCTAATCCCTCCTAGACCACACTCACATGATGGTTTCATTTCCATTGTTTCTTTGAGGATGCCTCTATCTACATCCCCAAAACCTCTGTTAGTATAACTAAGCAAAGCCATAATGAAAATCCATACCGAATGCCACAATAATCGACAACAGCTCTTGCTTGTTGCAAGACTTCTATATCATCAGGCAGCTAGATCGCTACAATGCCACAACGCATATGACCAACGATCATGGACAGGACTATGTCCCAGGAAAGACAGTGCACTAAACTGGATCTACAACGTAATGAGACAACAAGGAAGTGACGGAAAACCCTGGATGTGACCCTGTCCCAAGTATATCAACACGTCTGGATCCTGAATACGCGACAACATAAAAGAAGAACCACCATGGACTGGACTGCGTCCCATGAAACGCAATCCACCGAACTGTCACCAGAATTAAAAGAAACAAGGAAGTGAACACATATCCCGAACGAGACCTGGTCCCATGCAAGACTCAAAACCCAAACACTGGAGACACCAGCAGTTTCTCCACCACAAGCCACATTGGCAATCAAACCGAGCACTCTAGCCTGGTTTTCTTTTAGTCTCCTCTTCCTGCTTCCTCCTTCTTCAGCCTGGTGAGGCGTGGGCCTGCCTCACTGACTTTCAGGGATCGCCTTCTCTATCGTCCCAATACCTCTGTCTCCCCCCCAACCTTCAGTCTGCACCCCCTACTCTGTCTAACTCGCCAGTGTACACCCCACACAATTTATCAATTAATAACGTCCAAATTTAAACCGTGCTTACATAAATCCCTCTCTAGGCCTTTTATATTCTAGCGTTAATCCCCCCCCCCCTTTTTTTTTTCTTTTTTTCACATAGACCGCTGCCACTGGAACCTTCAGAAACTAGGTGGCAGTGCCTACCAGAATACAAAATAAAGTCTACTGGATACCTGACCTGCCTTCTCAGGGCCAAGTGCGGTGACGGTGGGTCCCAACGGCTAAATAGTCAGAAGAACAACGGTACACAACACTACACATCCTTCCACTTCCCACACATTTTTTAAATTTCTGGCCTACACAGAGTTCTGTGCTACACAAACAGAATACACAACGCGGAGATGGGGGAAACCCCTGGTACCGTCAGACAACTAAAACACGTTGCACTTGTCCAACTCGTATTTTCTAATATCATACCTTATTACAAAATATGAATAATCATTTTTAATGTCTGTCCAAGTTAGTGAAGATAGTAACAAAATTCTGAGCAATGAATGATCATTTATCATGTTCATAAGGATTTCTTAAAACAGCAATGTAATGTAATTCATTCCCTGATCTAATTTTTTTAAAGTACAGTATAATCTTCCTGATCATCTGCCATTTAGATTTCTGAGTCATGCTTTTGTTATAAAAAAATAATTACATCATATTCACAGATTAATGAATAATCTGAATGTATAATCATTTTAATGTAAAAAAAATACTTTAGTTTAGCAATCATTGCATTTAATTTTATTTCTTAAAATCTTGTAATTGTTGTAATGCATCTTCATTGTTGGACAATTTATAAACTATTTCAAAAGCTTATTTCTTGGAGTCTTAAATATCATTCATCCAGGGCTTAACTCTAATAACATTTATGTTCTGTGGTTCACTACTTACAATCATACTAAAGTTTCTAGATTTCAGTTTAGAATTTCTAATTGCCTTTTATAAAATAAATTTTCCGATTATATTCCAGGACGACCATACGGTCAGAATAATTCGGAAAATGGAGAGAATACAAGAAACAACATCGTATTTAGTCGTCACGGGCTTGAATTCCGATCACTCAAAGCACATATAATTATGTACCCTCAAACTGACCACTCGGCTACGGCAGCCTATGTTCTCTTAATAAGGATGTCCAATGGTATACCAATATTACTATTCCCTGTGATAATAACAGTTATACTGTACTCTGATATTATCCACCGGCACATCCACCGGCACATCCACCAGTCTAAAATTTAGACACATTTATTCAATAACCAATAAGGCCATCTTCTGTCCAAATTGCAGCCCGTACAAGTAGTGCCATCGGTTCCTCTAGATGTCTGAGTGCGTCTAGTTTCCAGATGTGATTATTCTTCCAACACAATATTTGTCGGTTGATTGGTTGTCGTAGGGTTTTATGAGCATCAGCAACGTATTACGGCCATACTGCGCAGTATATTATATATCGGTATCAGTAAATTGCGTGTGTTCGCTGGTCGATTTTCTGATTGTTGAACGAAAAACCAGAGTTTCCGGGAGAAAAAACAATGCTACCCTCGACTGAGACCGACTAACAACCACGTCGAGTGGCTGAGTTAGTCGGTCTCAGACGCATAAAAATTCTCGCATCATTGACGGGATTCAAACTCAGGTCTTTTCCACTCGCTGTGCGTAAGACGGTGATTATACTAACTGTGCTACCCACGAGGCAACGATATTTTTCAACCGCTGTACTCTGTGATCAGTAGAGAACTGCGAAGCCGAACTGCTTTTCCAACATTTCCCACACACTCTTAATTGGATTGAAATCTGAATAATCAGACGGTCGCGGTTTATGTTGGAAAACTTAGGAATGTTCTTCAAACCATTAAGATACAATTTTTGCACGGTAGATAACTGCGTTGTCTTCTTGAAAGAATTTCTCGCAATTCGGGTAAAAATGAAATATTACAGGGTGAAGGTGGTTCGATACAACAGAAAGATATTCATTGCAGGTAACACGACCTATCGGCATGAGCGGACGCGTCCGTACTAATAGAGCATAGCCCATACCACCTCCAGCTGCTTGAGTGGTGTAATACGAGACGGTCTGGATGAATGGATCATGAATTTCACACCATACTTTCACCCTACCATGGGTGCGTGTCACACTACACTTTAACCATACCATACGTGCAAAAAGTGTAAATCGAAACTCGATTAGGCCACATGATCTATTTTCAATATTCTAGTCCTAGTGGCATCACTAAAGCCAAATCGTTGGATTTTTTACAGAAAGACATGGTTTTCGTACATGAGTAGCAAATCACAGATTATTCAAATTCGACCATACAGTTCGGTTTAAAAATGGTCTCCCTTTTATAAATTGAATTTTTCAGTCATTTGCTGCACTACCAGCAAATGACTTCCTGCGGTATCGTCTTGGAGTACCTACTTTCTGCAGCATTTCTTCCTTTTACAGCTGCATTCTCCTTTTGTTTTTCACTCAACGTATACTTTAGAAATAGTTACTTTCAACACGCCAGTGATTTCCTTTGTTTTCTCAATTATGTCTAATGCTAAACGTGTTCCAACAATAACATATTTCTGAAAATCGGAAAGATCACTTGTCTTCCTCATGACTGGATCGCTAAGAAGTCCTAGGAATCTTTGTTGTCTGAAGGGGTCGCGACTTCACAAAATATTATCCGTAACAACAAGCAGATGCCGGGGATTTTAGAGCAAATGAATATGACCCTGCGGGTAGAGAAAAGTGACATGAGACGCAGCTCACTCACACACACACACACACACAGGCAGACTGAGGAGAGTATATACAGGGGAGGGGGAAATCAGATTATTATATTACAGTATTAACTAAAAATTTTTAGTAGTTCATACAGATCACAGTATATTTAAAATAAATTAGGAATCAGAATTAGATACATAGACATATACCGCACTGAAAGGATAGAATTCGTGGGATACCTGGTTCCTGGGTAATGCGACGCTGTCACCCTTCCAGCTAGTGGACGATCCCACCGCTAGGCAGGTATATAGGTACATTGCATCACTGCATTCACGTACACAGTAATTCGATGTCAGTATGGATAAACGTCGTGAGTTAACCGACTTTGAAAGAGGGATGATAGTGGGTGCCCGATGCATGGGTCACTCTATCGCGGAGGTGGTACAGAAATTGCACAATCCCTGTTCGACAGCATCAAGAATGTATTAGGAATACGCCATTTCCAGAATAACATCTCATCGTGGACAGTGCTGTGGGCGGAGAAAGGTGTTAGGTGAACGTGGCCGTCGACGTCTGTCTCGCATTGTTTCAGCTAACCGGAGAGCGTCAATGGCACAAATCACCGCCGACTTCAACGAGGGTGGTGCCAGAAACGTCTCCACCAAGACCATCAGACGATCATTAGCAGCAATAGGTTATGTGAGCCTCCGACAGCAGAGCCCCATTTCTAACACTGCGACACAGGCCTCTACGCCTCAACTGGGCAAAAGAACATCAGCACCGGACCTTGGATGATGGGAGTCCTGTCTCCTGGTCCGATGAGTCAGTTTCCAGTTATTTCGAGAGGACTGGAGGGTCCGTATCTGGCGGAAAACGCACGAAGCTATGTCATGTCATGTCATGTCAACAAGGAGATGATTCAGGCAGGTGAACGGTCGGTATGGTCTGGGGCGTGTTCAACTAGCACACGTTGGGACCTGTTTGTTGTTATTTGGTTTTTTAGGAGCATTAGCAACTAAGGCCATATTCCTCCGGTGATATGTGGTGGTCATTCCCTGACCTTTCCGCATCCTAAGTATTTGGTGGTCACGGGCTCGAACCCCGGTCTAATCAAGAAGCGTGTGCTACGCACTGCTGCTCCTGCCCACCTGGCTACGGAGGCGCCTTTTGGGACCTCTGGTACGTCTTGACGCATCTCTGAACGGTCCAAGTTACGTGTCCATCCTTACAGCCCATCTGCATCCCTTCATAGTAATCGTGCACCCACAAGGCAATGGACTCTTCCAGCAGTACAATACGCCTCCACACAGAGCTGTGGTGACTACAACATGGTTCGAAGAGCATTCTGCAGATTTTACCACCATGAAATGGCATCCCCATTCACCGGATGTGAGCCTTGTGGAGGATCTTTGGGATGCCGTGGAAACGCCCGTTCGAGCTTTGGATCCTTCACCGAGAAATTATTTTATTATTACTCGTATTAAGCAACCACCGCCACCTGCATTGAGGATAGTAGGTACTATGCACAATGGGGCCAGAACTCATGTTGCTTGCACCACACAGAAAGGCGTCAGTCAACATTTCCCCAGATATATTTGAATTCATTCGACTAGCATACTCGTTTTCAGCCCTCCAGTGTGCAACCAAAGTGTTGTTGGCAGCCAAGCATTCGCCGTCAACGATGATCAGCGGTTGGGAGAAGGTGTCTCTTGGGTTGTCTGCTGTAGAACCCCATACTATACTACACATAGAATCAATGAGCATTGAATTATTGCCACCTACCTAATACTAGGATGGGCGACTATTTGTCTGAGTGTACGTCAATTGGGATACTGTTTTTGCATTCCCCCATATTTTATTGCGATGTAAACTCTTGCACAGTGACTTGCCTTCTTTGTACCCGTATAACGCGCTACACCCTTCCCTTACCACGAACATCCTTGCGTAATCCTTTACAGTTCTGTCGGCAGGAGGTGGTTTCACTTTTCGACACCATTTTTTGTATACCTTAATCACAGTGGGCTATGAGCAGACAAGACATGTCTTTTCCGATATGGAAGCACCCGACTCACCAACTCCCTTTGGAAACTCCGTGATATCTTTACTAAGTCTCATAACTGCCACTTTATCATTTTGACTTGCACGACCAGATGCAAATTACCTCTGCTGTAAAGTATGAAGCTGTTCGGCTTTTTATGCTGCTAGCTGTGCAGCATATACCATTACGGATGGAGTGGTCACAAATGAGTAATCACTGAGTGTATTTACAGACATTTTATACACATACATTAGCCACACATGTTACAGCATTTTTTTTTTAAGCGCATCAATGATCTGAAACCATATTGCATTTTATTAATGTCTTGTAAATTGCGCGTGTTCTGTGATCTATTTGCCTATTTTTCTGGACGAAAAACTTCAGTTTCCGAGAGGAAAAACTATGCTATTCTCGCCTGAGACCAAATAACTCAGCCGCGTTGTGAAAAAGGCCCATAAAAATTCCTCCCATCAACGACGGGATTCGAACTCATTTCTCTTTTCCATCCGGTGCGGGGAAGACGGCGATAATATCAACTGGACTTCCCTTGGTCTGCGCGGGTTGGACAGTGGTATCATCACCGTCCTCCCCACACACACATTGGCCCGGGTTCAAATCTCGTCGATGACGCGAGGAACTTTAATGGGTTTTTTTCACTCCTTGGCTGAGTTAGTCGGTCTCAGGCGTAGATAGCAAGGTTCCCCCCCCCCCAAGAAACTGGGGATTTTTCGTCCAGCAAAACAGGCAAATCGACCAGAGAACACACGAAATTTACAGACATAATACATATACGGGTATATGTAAAAAATTACGAGTGGCCCTAATATAATAATTTGAATTTGTACTTCCCTCAAGAGCACACATACTACGGAAGTGTTTGTCTAAACACGTATCTCTTAACATTGGTAAATTTTTCATAAACTGGTTAAGTAGGACTTAATAGCCGATAATTTCTACTCATTGGACTCAGAACGAGTTTTCAAACAAAGTGATTCGGTCCTCGGTGCTGCATAAAAGTCTCCAGCGACTGTGTGCTTCTTGCTTGTTTCTGAAATTGGTTGTCACGGAAGATGTCCACACGGCCTTTGACCAATTTGACAGGTGAACTGTTTTTAGAGCTGTAGCGGTTGTGGTGTTGAGCCACCAAGTGAGAAAGTCTATGACTAGGCCTGTGTTGCAGTCTTTTAGTATGTTCAATGGAATAGCAGTGGAAGCAAAGAGGGGGAGATCAGATTTTGGTGTAGGAATGGTGATTCTTTTGAGTTCTTTTTGCCGGTTTTTTTGCCGGTTATGGAATTTGACGGAAAATAGAATTGGTTCAGGGGCTGTTTCATATCTAGTTTCTGGTATTGGTTTGTGTGTGTGATAGCTTCAAAAGAGAAGCAGATATCTAGCCTATGAGTGCCAGGTGCGAGATCTGTGTTAATGGAGAGAGCCCAATGACTGAAAGATTTGCTTGAGTGTTGGAGTTATTTGATACAAAGGAACTTGTTTTACATACCGAACGTTTAATGCCAACTGCAAAAGGCTTCTGATTTTTTAGCCAATCAGTGTAGATCCTAATTATATTAGATTATTCATTATTTCTACTATAAATGTTTGATGCTTTTACTCATATACATTTAAACTTGTATCTATTGACCCAATGTCTTCTATTTCATAGAAATATATCTTATTAGCCAAGATGCTAATTAAATAGGGTCAGTTGACTAATTAAACAGATTATTATTAGTAATTCTTGATTCTTTTGTCTTAATGAGCCATTGTCACTTCTTAATAATGATAATACAATCTTTGGTCCAACGCAGAAAGTGGTTTAACGCGAGACTGCGCTAGCACAGACATTTCAGTGGACAAAGGATCAAGTCCGAGTGACTGCTCAATACCGTTGATCATTGTATTTATTGTTGAAATAATTAACTATACACTCTTCTGACCAGGTAGATGTGTCAGAGTATAAACAGAATTTTTTTTATCTATCTTTCAACACATATACAAGAAAACTTGTTAAGGAAATTAAAATTCCATATCAAGTTCTTTATTTACATTTTGTATCACTTTTATTTCACTTCACTTCTTCACCCCCCCTTTGGGGGAAAGAAGTTCATATTTAATAATAATAATTACAGTATAAGCCCTCCTAACCTATGCCCCCACCTCCTTCCACTCTTTAAATCATACTGTCTGATGGTCTGCATACAGTTGTGGGCACTAGTTCAGCATACTTGCAGCTAGTACGCTAGAGTGGTACACCGCGCCCGTCTATAGAGTTGAATGCTTCCCGAGAGGTCAGATGTTCGTTTGTTACAAACCGTGTTTGCTCCAGTAAAGTTATTTATTATTGTAATTACAGCATACAATTTAATTAAATATTACGTAAATTAATGAATATGGGTGCGAAAAGAAAGAGAGTTGTTGTCTCTGCTGAAACTAAACTGGATGCTCTGGAAGACTCGGTAACGGAAGTCAATAAAAAAAATTGCTGCTGAATTAGGCAGGGCAGAACAACCATAAAAAATCTAGAAGGATTCTGCACTCAGTTTGTTTCGCAAGGGTTGTTAAGCTCTCGCTCCACTTCAAAGAAACATAATTGTAAACAGCAGACAATGCATTATTAACTGTGGTTTATCCAAGAAAGACGACATTGAAATCAATCAGCAGACTCATAAAAGCAGCAACAAAGGAAAGGCTTTGGCCATACATCAAAAGATTGATGGTACAAAAAGTTTTACAGCAAGTGACAGATGAGTTGGGCGATAGAAAAAACGTAATGGTATTCATGTAACAGCGGGAAGAGATCATAATACCGTAATAGCAGGAAGAGATCATTCCCACTAATATTCAAAAATTTACAGATTTAATATCATTTATCCTTAGGCAAAAATTTATTGGAGAGCAACTCTACAGTATGGATGAAAGAAGTTTAAATTATAAGATGTTATCTACAAAAACAATGGGTAGAAAAGCGTAGCCTACAGTACCAGGAAACAAAAAATCCAAAGAGAGAATTACGATAGCTGCCTTCAGAAATGCAACTGGAACTCCCAAATTGTCTCTTTTTTGTTGTTGATAAATCAACAACAAAATCCTAGATCTTTTAAAAATATAAACTGTTCATCTTTACCAGTTTACTACCAATGAAAAAGGTCAGCATGGGTAGAGTCTGCATTATTCAAAGAATATTTTTTTTCAGACTTTCTACCTTGTGTAAAGAAACATTTGCAGGAAATAAACTGAAGAGGCTATTATCTATTAAGAGAATTATCTGAAAAGGCTATTCTCTTTACGGATAAACTCCTTCACATCCCAATTATGAGCAACTTAAAAGACGGGGCATAAAACATGAAAGAAGTAAAAACCCAGCCCGCGAGGGTCTAGGGTTTTACCACCGAATGTAACGTCCTTGATCCTGGTCGCCATGTCGTCGTTCCCATGTTTGAAGCGACGACACAAGCGAAAGTTTGGGGTTCGATTTTGATAAAAATAAGACATTGTTTTCCAACGAATCGTCACCGATTCGTTGGAAAACGAAATTATGAATGATGAAATCATACAAACATAGAAATACAAATCGCGAAATCATAAAAACCGTGACAGAAATAGATAGACCTAAATATGAAAAAGAGGAGACTGATTCAAATCCAGAGCCAAAAACTTTTCGTACAGCAGCCAAAAACGCCTTACATACAGCTTTACATTATATCGAACAAAATCATGATTCAACAATCAACTATATGATGTTTATAAAAGAAATGCAGGAACCATTGTACGAAACGTCACATTTCTTCATCCAATCAGCTGAAAATTACCGACTTTTGTACGTGCATATGTTTCAAGTTAAAACAAAATTCTTAAAGTACGTAAGTATAATTTTTTTATTATTATTTTCCGCTTTAACCAACTTTTTCGATTCATGTATCACACTGCTTCCGATTATGTCAGATAAGAGAGCTTCTACTGTATTCCAAGTTAAATACATAGAGAAAGGACCGTTTTATATTCTAATAACACTGGTCAACACGATCTTTAACTCCAAGAACTTAAATGCACTTTTTAACCAATTTTTATGCGTAGATTTCGAAAATCACCATGATAGTTACACAACATCAACATCATCATCATCATGCCGACCGGGCTAGCCGGGTAGGTAAAGTGCCTGCCCGGCAACCCAAAGGTCGCGGGTTCGATTCCCGCCTCGGGCTGGATATCACGATGGTGCCGAACCAACCGGTTGGTTGGATATCCCGGCCACGATACACGAAGGAAGCAAGAAAGAATTGGTTCCTTCGTGTATTGATCACATCATACGAAATAAATCATCATCATCAGCCATTTTCAATCCACTGCAGGATGAAGGCCTCTCCAGCAACTTTCCAGTTCCTTCTGTTTTGAGCACTGGCCATCCATTTACTACCCAAAAACTCATGAATTTCATCTATCCATCTCCGCCTTTGTCTTCCAGGTTTTCTTCTAGCTCCTCTTGGGTACCATTCTGTTATTTTCTTAGTCTATCTGTCATCATGTCTTCGAGCTATGTATCCTGCCCAAGACCATTTTAGTTCTTTACTTTTGATAAGAATGTCCTTTACTTGAGTTTGCTGCCTAATCCATGTGTTTCTCTTCTTATCTAACAGTCTGATTTCCAATATAATTCGTTCCATTCTTCGCTGTGTAGTTCTCAGCTTCTCTTCCATTCTTTTGGCGAGTGCCCAAGTTTCACTTCCATAAGTCATGGTGGGGAGTATACATTGATTCATTATTTTACGTTTCAGACAAACTGGGATATTGCTCTTCAGTATGTGACTATATTTCCTGAATGCCAGCCATCCAAAATTTATTCTTCTCTTGACTTCCAGCCATTTATCATTATTACAGCTAATAACTTGTCCCAGATAAGTATATGACTCCACCTTTTCAATTGCTGCTCCTTCAATCATTATTTCCCTTTCCGTGGCATACTTGTTCATCATGACATTTGTTTTAGCCATATTAATCTTTAGTCCAAAATCCTTACTAACTGTGCATAACTGATTAAGATTTTCCTCTAATTCTTTGGGATCGTGGCTTATAACCACAATGTCATCTGCAAATCGTAAATGGTTTAGGTACTCTCCGTTCATAATGACTCCTTTCTGCGACCAGTCTAATCTTCTGAAAGTTTCCTCAAGGGCAGCAGTAAACAGCTTCGGAGATATTGTGTCTCCTTTCTCGATTTTAAATTTGCTACTGTCTTTGTCTAGTCTAATAAAGGATGTAGCACTCTCATATATTTTCTTCAAAATCATAATACTGTATATGGAGTATCTATGCCTTGTCTTTCCAGTGCCCGAAACATTGCCTTATGCTGTATGGAGTCAAATGCCTTTTCATAATCCACAAATGCCAGGCATAATGGTGTTTTATATTCATTTGCTTTCTCCATTAGCTGTGATATTACGTGAAGGTGATCCATAGTTGAGAATCCTGTCCTAAAGCCAGCTTGCTCTTTCGGTTGATTCTCATCAAGTATTCTTTCTAATCTGTTAGTAATGACCCTTGTGAACAACTTGTAGATATGGGATAACAAGCTAATTGGTCTATAATTTCCAATTTCTGATTTATCTCCTTTCTTATGCAGCAAAACTATGATTGCATTATTCCACTGCTTAGGCATCACACCTTTTCTAATGCACTTTGTGAAGAGCCTTGCCAGTTTCGTGTTATGTCTCTTCCTCCTAATTTTAGCAACTCTACAGTAACTTCATCTTCCCCCGGGGCTTTCCGATTCTTCATTTTCTTCAATGCATGTTCTACCTCATCAGGAAGAATATCGAGTATGTCGTATGTGTTGCTACTTTGCAATCCATCTTCCCCACTGCTGGTATCATTCCCTCGCTCCTTGTATAATTCTCTATAGTAGTCTTCTGCTATTTGAATTATGCCTTCTCTGCTGTTTATAAGTACACCATCGCTATTCTTCAGTTTCAGTATCATTTGTCTTTCTGTATTACTGCTCATGGCTGCTGATTTAAATCCTTTGTTTTCCCTTAATGCTCGTTCTACTTTTCTTGTGTTAAATCTTCTTATGTCCTCTCTGAGTCTCTTTCTAATGGCTTTGCATAACTCAGTATACTCAATTTTCTCCCTGTCAGTGTTTTTCTTGCTCTTCATTTGTCGTCTTCGGTTCATCATGAAAAGTGTTTCTTGACTAATTTTTTCTTCTTTGGATTTCTGTTTCCCTATAGGTTTCTTGGGCTTGATCACTTTCAGAAAGTTGTAATATTCCTCGTCGATATCTTGGTCCTGAGCAGTCTGCAGAAGCTCAAACTTGTTCTTAAGTTCCAGTACATAGTGCTTTTTCTCCTCCTCTGTTATCTCAAAGACTTTTGTATTATTTACTCGAGTCAGTTTTTTCCTTTCCTTTCCTACATCTATATCAAGTGTACATCTTACCATTCTGTGATCACTTCCAACATTTACCTTATTCAGGACGGTAACATCATTCACAATATATCTTCTGTTAGTGAGGATGAAGTCGATTTCATTAGTTTCAATATTAATCCATTTGGACTCTTCCATGTCCACTTTCTGTTCACCCTTTTCTTGAAAAAAGTGTTCATTACTGACAGTCCTTGAGATTCTGCTGCAAATTCCACAAGTCTTTTCACCTCTTTTATTTCTTTCACCAATTCCAAAATTTCCTATAGTTCCTCTTTCTGCGCTGTTTTGCCTTTTTCCAACCTTAGCATTGAAGTCCCCCATAATAATAGTGTAGTGGGTTTTCTGCTCATCTAGAAGACTCTCAATTTCGGTGTACATTTCTTCAACCTCTTCATCATCATGGCTCGATGTTGGTGCATAAATCATTATAATCTTTAGCTTGTACCTCTTAGAAATCTTGAGTATTAGTCTTGACACCCTTGGTGATGTACTTTTGAATTCCAAAATGTTGTTTTTAAAATCTTTATGGACCAGAAACCCAACTCCACCTTCACTCCTTTCACTGTTTCCATTGGTGTACAGCAGATTTGATTCATTTCTTTTTCTTGTTTCAGCCAAACCGATGATATTCCAATTCACATTTTCTAATTCCTTTTCCAGCTCTAATATCCTGTCTTCACCGATGAGTGATCGTACGGTTTCACAACACGTCACAGTTATTAAATATAGAGGGAGTTACGTTTTACCAAAATATGACAATTTCGCATAATCTAGCCAGTAAAGTATGACATACTGATTTATTTTAAGAGATATAAGCAAATTCTCTTAATTTTAGTAACTATTTGTGGCCTCGGTTTTCTTGTGATAAGCATAATCAGACTTCTATCTATGGTTCTTAGGTTCAAATTCCGATGCAAAAATTTACAATTTGAAGAGAGCACACTTGGCGTTTTTGGTGAGGATTTTTATAGGTTGTGCGTAGGTTTTCCGAGTATTAACTGATCGTGACATGTTGTCAGGGTTGTAAATCTATCCTCCAAACATAAACAGCTCCTCGAGAGAGGAGAGTGCGGCCCGCAACCCTTGCGGTACGAAAAGTTTTCGAAATATTTTGCTAGAACAATATGTGTTTTTGCAAAGACATTGTTGGACTTCTGAAAGAACTACGTGTGATGCATAAGTCAGATGAATGGCATTTATTCATAGATGCTTCAAAATTAAGTTTAAAAGCAGTTTTGCTTCATAATCGCAGCGAATTTCCATCAGTTCCAGTGTTTCATCAGTTGGACTTAAAGAAAGTCTTGAAATCATGTCTAACGTTCTACATGCCATAAAATACTAAGATTATGGTGATGCATTGTACATATGCAGTGATCTTAAGGTTATTGGTTTCCTTGTTGGTTTGCAGGGGGGGGGGATTCACAAAATATTGTTATTTATTGTTTGTGGGACAGCCGTGCGATAGAAGAACATTATGTTTTGCAACATTGGAACAAACGGGACGAGTTCGTATCAGGACAATGTAATGTAAAATATATTCCTTTACTGCAATCAAACAAGGTTCTTCTTCCGCCCCTGCACATCAAATCGGGATTGATGAAAACTTTTCGTGAAGGCACTAGATAAAGAAGGCAACGATCTGCATACTTGAGAAGTGTGTTTCCTAATTTAATATATGCCAAACTTAAGGAAGGAGTTTTCGTAAAACCCCAAATTAGGAAGCTCCTGAAAGACGGTGTGTTTGAAACCCAGTTAAAGGAGCTTGAATTGGCAGCTTGGCGATCATTTAAGGGGGTAGTATATAGTTTTTTGGGTAACAGGAAAGAAGAAAATTATGAAATGTTGGTGTCTAATTTACTCGAGTGCTACAAAAACATGGGCTATCGAATGTCGTCGAAAATTCATTTTCTTCATTCCCATCACGAAATTTTCCCCGAAACTCTGGGAGATGTGAGTGATGAATAAGGGAAGCGGTTTCATCAAGATATGATTGAGGATTACTGCTGGTTCCTTGTGAGGGGGAGTAAGTAGGAATACAAAGAGAAAATCCGTTAGTACAAACATATTTAATGACAATTACAGGTATGATAATTATTGAAATTTAACTATTTCGCTTGATTTATGATATTTTTTTCCGAAGTTAAATGAATTACAGAGAACAACATTTTTTTTACACTTGTATTACAAACTAGACTTATACGTATATATCCCTTTATTTTAACATTAAACGTTGGTACTTCTTTTGATGTAGACATGAGAGAGACTTTTTATGATGATTTTAAAAATCAGCGGTTTATTTTCTCCAGAATCACATTTTCATTGCGGAGATATGACAAAAAATATTTTTTGTTGGCTAGTGTAATTAATCTGTTGGCACATTATAAATAATGCCTTTACCTATCAGTAATTTAATTTTGGATACTGGATAATCTTACCTTATTGTAAACCAACTTTCGCCATAAAATGATATTCAATGTATGTCTCTCCCCGTATTTCTTTGAGATTCTAGGATGTTCAAATAAAGGTATTCTCTGATTCCTTAAGCTGTGAGTTAAGTTTCTTTTAATACTACTTATATGCTCAAAAATCCTTTTTAAGTTCTTAATAATTAAACAGCTAAATCATTTTTTGAACTGGACATATTATTTCGTGTCAAAGCATCACTTGCCTTCTTCTTTCAATATCATTCCAAACTCTGGTCTCATAATTAAGTATGCATTCTATTAATTAGATTGTTCGTGGTCCTAAGTTCTCTTAAGTTACCTCTTGCCCAATCATTTATTACATAATTCAATAAAGAATCTAAATATGAACTTTATGCTTATAAATCACTTCTATACTTTTACACCTTCATTCATTTGAAGATGTGTACAGAAGTATGCCAAGTGCTATCTGCACCATTAGTGGTATAGATGTTCACACTTGGCAGTAAGTAAATGTACCACATACAGGAGGTGCAATAACGAATATGTATGTGGTATAGTTATTACTAAAACTTTGTTTTATATGTGCACTAATTACTAATTTATTATTATGCAACCAATTTTTTAACTGTATGAAGTCATATTGTAAGTCTGAAAGAAGCAAATTTCCTTAAATCTCTTCCCTTTCTACGCAGTATGATATAATTTGCAAATATTAAAACATACCCTTTGAACAGTATCAAATAGATCATTAATAAAAATGTTAAATAAACTGGGTTTGCATGTTATATAGGCCTAGGGAATCCCTCTTATATCAAATTTTCTCCTTCTGGTGCTGTTTGTGTCTACAATGATATTTCTATTGATTAAATAACTATCAAGCAATTGATATATTTTGCCCTTATAGCGTATTTAAAAAATTAATTTTCAGTAAAGTATTGTCCATTAAATTATAAACTTTCGTAAGATCTACAAACAATATAAATATACATATAAATATACTATTATTCAAATATAAGAAGAATCCATTAATTCATCCAACGAGGTTTGAATACTTTGCCTTTTTAGTAAGAATATAAGTTTTTATTCAACGAGGAATAATTTTGTAGTTAATGATTAATACGTGCAATTATATAATTTTCAATTAACTTTATTCAATAAAGTTAATTGAAAATTAACTTTATTGAATAAAGTTAATTGAAATTTAACACAATCAGTGTTAAATAAAACTTTATTTAACACTGATTGTGTGATTATTGGCCTATAATTAATAGGTTCAACAGATGCCTCTTTCTGAAAATAGGAATGACTTTAAATTTTTCAATTGAGATGGCCCTATTATTCCGAATAATCAAGGTTTTACTGAATACACATACGTTTAGACCAAAAAGGAATTTTCTCAGACTTTATTCTAAAGTAACATCCAGAATTTAACATTTTTATAACTATTCCTGCTATTAATATTACAAATATTTCTTTATTTTTTTTTTATAAATTCTACTACGAAACATTATCCATTCCACTTGATTTTTTTATTCTTTAATCATTCCGTTCGTTTAATTATTACTAAATATGTTGGAACCATAATAATCATTACGTAATTTGATACGACATGATTATTCAGTGAATACTTAATTTATATCAGTAGACCTCACTATCGTTTGTAATAGTGTATTTGTAAATGCCTTGGCAAACTTATTAGCAACTTGATAAGGCTTGTTGCATTCCAATATTACTTTCATGTTATTTATTATCCTTAAACAATAATAATAATAATAATAAGTTTCTTTATTAACATAAATTTTATACAATAGTGATTCCTTACACAGAAAGCCAGAGGAATCTTACAATTTGTTGTTTATACAAGTTATTTTTATTTATAAAAAAATAAATAAATAAAATAAAATAATAATAATAATAATAATAACTAAATAATAATTAATAGATCAAAGCAAAAGATGATAATCGAAATGTAAAAATAAAGTAGTAATTACAGCGAAAAAGGACTACAAGTTGAGCAGAACATGAAATGACATCGGTTAACTTACTACGATCGGCACTTTACATAAATGTCCTTTACAAACAGCAAGATGGGACAAGATGCCATCTCGATATGCCTTGTCTATAGTCCACGGGTCGATGTCGATGTTGAGCGAGTTGAGAGTGTCCAGAGTCACATTAGGGGAAGTGTCTCTTGAAATTCTGTAACCGCTGGAGCCTTGAGCATAAGGAGGGGGTACTACGGAGATGTCTACCTAGCAAACACCAACCAACCGCGTTCCAGATGTTGATGTGATCCTGCTTAGCTGAGCACAGATGAAGGAATGACTTTATTTTTAGCACATGGGCTCTGTGGACTATGGGCGTATATTGCAGGTTGCAGCAGAGAGTAGATTTAGATGTTGTGCAGATCTGGTGCGACCACAAGTTGGCCCACTTCAGCACCCAGAATTCGAGGCCCCATAGTTTCCTGAGGCTGGTGGGTGGTGCCGCCGACCAAACTTCCACGGCATAGGAGAGTACACTACAGAAGTAAGTTGCGAGGTACTTCTTGATTATTTTCTTATTGTGCGTTTTGCACAGATCAATTTTCATTCCCCAGAACGCTCTCAGGGCTTTGGAATACTGAGCTTAGATTTGTTTTTTATAGGTGAAGTTGACATCAAGGATTACTCCTAGGAATTTGATACTGTCTGTGGGAGTCAGGACATTTCCTGCCAATTCCGGAAGTAGAGAAGATGCAGTATCAGTAGAAGTCATCCGACTTGGCGTAAAGATGAGATAGTTTTACTTCTCTGGATTGACTGACAGGCCAAAAAATTTAGCATACTTATAGAATGTATTTAGGTAGCTGTTTGCAGATTCAGAGGCGGTGTGTCTTTCTTGTGAATCACCAACATGGCGTTTGCATGGCAAGTAGCAAACAATATCATCAGCATACGATAGGAACGCTGGAATTTGATCCATTAGTGGAACGAATATTGCTGCAAATAACAAGGCTGAGAGACAACCACCTTGTGGGATCCCTACTTCGACGCTTTTAGTGACTGTAATGCTAATCAACACCAGAAACTACAGAAAATAGATCACCAAGGACTCCGGAGATGTCGATGAAACGATCCAACATACCACCGTGGGATGCAAGGTGATCGCCCAGACTGAGTACACTCACAGACACTACCAAGTAGCCAGGACCAGAAGCTAGCAAGTAAATACCAGTTGATCGAAGAAAGTGTACCGTATTACAAGTACGAACCCCAGGCCGTTCTATAAACCTCAACCCACAAGCTGTACTGGGATCGCGCCATAATAACGGACAAGACAATCACGCACAATAGACCGGATATAACACTTGTCGTCAAGAAGGAAAAGGCTACCTATCTGATCGAAACATCGGTGTACAACCTGGCAATCTACAGAAAACCCATGAGGAAAAATTCAGGAAGTACACGAACCTAAGATAGGTGATCAAAGAGATGTGGCATATGCAACAAGTAATGACCTCTCCCCCCCCCCCCCCAAATCATCGTGTCAACCACCGGTATGGTCCCAAGACCTTACATAACAGCCCAGCAGCAATAGGTCTCCCAGAGAACACCTGTACGATAGTCAGAGAGTTCCTCGACGAACAGTAACACCAGACACAGCAACCACCCTGTTTACTTGTTAGCAATACCCGTCACGGGATGGTACCCCCCCACACACACACCCCCAATCAGGGAGAAATAATATAACAGCAACAACGTAATAATAATACAATGCAATACAATTTATCCATCAAAAAAATTTGTTTACATGGAGGAGAATATGAGATCGGCAAGGATAATGATGACCAAGAACCGCCCGAAAATGGCCATTGAGAGACTGACCATACCCCGGTAAAAGGAAAGAAGGGTGAGGTTTGAAAGACTTCACTGAACAACAGAATAAAGAGATTAAGAACCTGGGGGATTACTTCCAGGAAAAACAGCACTACGCTATGCTTTAGACGCCATCTTATCTATGTAGACACTACAGTAACCTCTATCAAGTCTACATAGATAAGATGGCGTCTAAAGCATTGCTCGAAAGTGAGAAATGCGGTAATTACTGTCTATCTCGCTTGCGAGAAATATAATAATTATCGAAGGATTCATACTTCCCATCCAACACCAGGATCTACATTTTTTTATTTATTTAAGAAGGCGGTCTCCGCCAGTTTTCGTGGCAACTCACCACTTATCGCAATACTGCACACGTAATTTCTAACACAACATATACTACCACTAGTTGGTTACCATTAATGGCACATGGAGAGAGGGCATGGATCGTCTGCCAGCATACTGATAATATCATATACAGCAACGGAATAATACCTCCAATTTGGAGGGTATCTCACTTCACATATCAATGAAACAACAAATACAGCATCAATACAATACCCCAGTTTGGAGAGGTATTACAGTGACTGCATCGCCAAGAACCCCAGAGTAACAGATGACTAATGTCGACGATGCCATCTGGCGCAGAAACAATAAAGCATATCACCGCGGAATGCCGGGTGATTACCCAGACAGAGTACACTCAAAGACACGACCAGGTCGCCAGAATAATACATCAGAAGTTGGCGCAAAAATACTAGTTGATCAAAGAAAGTGTACTTTCTTTGATCAACAAGTACGAATCGCAGGCCATACTAGAGACTCCTACTCACCAACTATACTGGAACCGCTCCATGATAACGCACAAGACGATCTTGCACAACAGACAAGACATAACCCTCATCGACAAGAAGGAAATGGCTACCTACTTGGTCGACATAGCGTACCCAACACCAGCAACCTCCAGAAAACGTAGGAAAAGATCAGGAAGCACATAGAAGCTCAGGAAGCTCTTTGGTACCATCGGCATGGTACCAAAGCGCCTTCATAAGAACCTAGAAACAATAAGCCTTCCAGGGAACACTTACATGGAAGTGGCTCACATCTGGTGAGTATGGGCTTGGCACACTCAGGGTCGTCAGCTCGATATCATCATTCTTCTCTTTCTTCGTGATTCCCTTTTACTTTTGTCTCTCTCTCCGTCTCTCTCTTAGGGTAACTCGGCAATTTTTTTTTGGCTGATGCAGCATAAGCCTCAGGCTTCCTTGCATCATATAGATAATAATAATAATAAAAATAACTTCAGAAAGTTGCGATCCTGAACACTTGTAGGATAGTCAGAGTTCCTTAACCAACAGTAATAATAATAATAATAAACGGACACAACCAGTCACGCACCAGTACCCGCCATGGGATGGGGAAAAAATCCCATTAGGAGAAAAAGTCATAATAATAATACAATGCAATACAATTTTATTATTTATCTACTAATTTTACATCACTGTAACTTGTTAAGGATATCTGTCCTTGCCAATAATTTTTTTCAATTATAGTATATCAGAATATTAAATAATAATAATAATAACCGGACACCAGACATAACAACAACCACCCTGTGTACTTGGTAGCAATACCCATCACGAGGTGGAGCCCCCAATCAGGGAGAAATAATAATAATAATAAGAAGAAGAAGAAGAAGAAGAAAAAAATATATATATATACTAAAACAACTGCTCATTTACAGACACGTTTCTCTGAATCCACCTTGGGTTTAGGTTATCAAGTCAGAGCAAAAGTGAATATGACTATCAATATCAATGTGAATATGAATATTCAAAAGTGAATATGACTATAAGGAAACATTTTCCTTTCATCTCTATAATTTTATATTCTAAAATTCGGACATTTCACTAATTTAGATAACCCTCCCCCCCCCCATTAGTCAGAATTATTAAAGTTTTACTTTATAAACGTACGTTTAGAACACAACGGAATTTCCTCAGAATGATTTCTAAGTAGCAAGTCTCAACAAATCCATTCTCATGCTTGACCAAACTGTCTCCAGAAATCTGGTGACTTGGCTATCGGCAAGGATTTGCGTGGAACATTGTATAAAGGACACTGAGTAGCAGAGTCTGAGCCTGGTTGGAGCTCTCACTCACGCCCGTTGATGCGGACGTGAGTGAGAGCTTATATCTGATAAATAATAATTCCCCCCCCCCCCTTTCCAGTGTGTTCTTTCATGGGCTATGTCTGTGTATGAGTATGCATATGTGTCACTAAGTGAATGCTGCACTGGGTGAGAAATGTGCCTACTTATGTACGCTGTTCCATTCAGGGTACTATACTGAGTGGGTAAAAAAAAACTTATCGACTCTCCATCTGAAAGTTTACACCTGTGTATACTGTCCAGGGACTGAGTGAATTTTAGCGATTAGTAGTAAAAAATAATGACTGTCTTGGTAGTTGACAATACTTAGTTGGTACTTATGTCCTGTTTGTATGATGATGAATGCAAAATAGCGAATGTGTGAGTATGTGTTGAAAGACTATCTGTTATTAAGTATAAAAAAAATGTGTACTTGTGTATGCGTTAATACGATAGTTGCGTAAATGGACTGAGGGCATGTGGTGTGTGCTGTCCTGACAGGGTCCCCTCTCCACTTGACGGCAGTGGGGTCAACCTCTTAGGAAACCCGTAACTGCCATTGCTGACGCCATGCCTCCTAATTCAACTGCACGGTGTGGGATCTGCAGACATTGGCTTCAGCTGGCCTGGGCAGTGTGGGATTCAAAGCAGAGCACTGAACCTGCAGTGCGATCTCCTCTCCCACATAGGGCTCCCTAGCACTATGAGTTTACTTCACCTTAACTACCTGTTTCCCTTCCCCACCTCCTACCCAAATTTTTCGCCTGGTGGACTCTACCACCACACATCATTTTGTGATCTTAACAGTCCTTCCTCTGCTAGAGGATGAGCTCCTTCCATAAGGGTGCCCCTCAATCTCCTTAACTTGTTTTCCAGGTGGAAGCCTTCCTACAATCCACTTTCTTTATCTTCACATTTGCTCCCAAACTCCAGCTGTTACCTCCGCTCATTTCCAATAAAAACTTCCAGCTTCGGTCGTCCCCCTCAGGGGGCACTCCCTAGCAAGCTCAGGCGAAATCCGCCTGATTCGCCTCAGACAGAAACTACATCTAAAAACCCTGCTCCCGATCGATCTCCTCGTGGTGGTGGTGGACAGGCAACAGGGGATCTCACTAGCGGCCTCGCAGCTAAATGGAACAACATATCAACACAACTAAACATTACAACACTACACTACGCAGACTACACGAAAACTGACGCTATCTCTGGCCTTTACAGAGTTTGTACCGCAACACAGAATATACTATCCATAGCTGTGAGGCGGATCCCAGGTGCCGCTTGACAAGAAACACTACACACTATACAACACATCCAATCAAAACATTATGACCACCTATGTAATAAAGTAGTAGGTATGCCCTCCTCTTTCCGCCAGTAATGCCGCCAAACGGCGAGGCATGGACTCTATAAGGCCTCTGAACGTTGAAGGAGGTATGTTGAACCATGTCGCCAGGATACTGCGTCCCATAGATCTGTGATAGTCTATGGTAGAGAATCCGAACGCCGGATCCAGAAATGTTCTATGGGTTCATATTCGGCGATTTCGGCGGCCACGGTAGCACCTGAAAGTCACTTTCATGTTTGACGAACCATTTTCGAACCATACCGGCAATGTGCAATATCCTGATGGAACATACCTGTTCCATCTGGGAAGACAGTCATCATGCAGGGGTAAACCTGATCAGCCACAATGGATAAGTAGATTTTAGCATTCAAAGAGTTTTCTAGCAGTATGAGGGCTCCAGGAGATTCCCAAGATATTATTTCCCATAACCAAAACGCTACCACCACCACCACCCGCCTGTTTCTGTTGGAACAGGATATCGGAGTAATTCCATACCGCAGTTTGTCGCCGTACCCTCCATCTATTGTTTACACGGCGTAGCAGGAAACTTGATTCATTGAAAAAGACAACTGTTTTCCACTCGACAATAGTCCAACGACGCTGTTCAGGTGAAAAATTTAGGCGTCGTTGGCGATGATTAACTTTAAGCATGGGTTCTTTTCCGGCCGCCTACTTCGGAACAGCCATACGGTGAAGGGTTCGTTAGATCTTGATCTTGGAAACATCGCTGGTCGTCTCCTGGGTAAGTTCCATGGTTAGCCGTTCCACCGTTCTCCTTCTATCAGCTTTACAAGGCGGAAGAGCCTACGTTCACAACGACAATCGATGAGACATAGATGCCTGCCATCGGCCCGACGACTGCTACTCTGTCTGCTTTCTGTTCACTCTTGAAACATCTTAACTACAACACTCAGCAAACAGCCCGCAAAATTCACACCGGTACCCGATAATCATCACTCTCTAACCATGTTGACCAAATACTTCGTATGAACCGCATTCTACGAACCTACAGTATCACATTTACCGATTCTTACTGCTACACGTGTGTCATCAGGTGGAGAGGAACGGCCCTTTGATATATATATATATATATTTGCGAGATTATTAAAAAACAATGTACTCATGGACAGATATATATTTATATATATATATATATATATATGTTTTTTTTTTATTGGTTTATCAGTTGCTATAGTTAAAAGTTCGGGGTTCTGCTGGAATAATTAGGCTTTACATTTATTACACGCGTGTTGTACTATCATAAATTCAACAAGCAATTGTTATATTGCTTAATGAGAGTTAAGCAGTTCACAGTTTATGTACTAATCACATTCATTCTTCCACACCAGAACCGATATTTGTCCCTCAATCAAGCGATCTGACAAAACGCAGATATTGTTATGCACTACATACTGTATATGGACTGGCGTGCTCCCAGGTCGATTTACAAGTAGTGCGTGCTGATAAACCAAAAATAAAGAAGGGGGAGATGGGAAGTTCGTTATCTCTCCACCTGAAATCAGCTAATTACAGCTCCGATCGAAGCTTTTGTAAAGTCTCCAATCTCTGATGTAACTCGAATTCCAATCTCTGACGTAACTCGAATTCCGATCTCTCTAAACAAAATGACAAGTGGCGAACCAGCTAAACTGTTTCACGCAGGACAGTTTCAAAATGAAAATATAAAAGTCATCAAAAATAAGAAGACGTAACTTAGAAGAGGGTAAAATCAGATATACAGAAAACAGCGAAGTCACTCTTAAAATGAGAATGATTAACTTAATAAATATCATCTATATTTATTTATTTCCAAATAGTTTATATTGTTTGCTATCACTACCAACTCTGGTCTTCATTATAAAATATGAGAAAGAAAAAAAGAAGAAGAAAAGAGAAAAGAATGGCTGAATTCATTTACCTCTCCCAGAACTGAGAAGATTTATAACAAATCCCTATTTCAGCGGGGAAGCTGAGCTTTAACATAGCGCCTGTACACAGAATAATGTTCTCAGAGGGATTCTTTCCTCTCTTTATATTTCGGACCCCACGCACGTCGTCTTTCTAGTATCTTACTATCAGCGATGCATTCTGCCTTTTTAACGTGCAGGGGGAAGTCCTGGAGCGACTGTGAAAGGGACACCATTTAAAGACTGATCTTTATACCTCCAAGGTCAGCCATGGTCAACTTTATAAAACCGTTAGAGTGGGTTACTAACCTGCAACTACAAGTTACAGGTCAAATGAACTGTGTTAATTCAATGCATTTAAGAAAATATATGACAGACTAAACTATGAGTTTGCAGCGTAGGCGGCAGAAATTCTAGTCGCTGTAAACAATGGGGTGGACTTTTATGGAAGTTTTGAAGCCTTTTGTGGTGGGCTATGTAAAAAGCCTTTGCATCCCATAATGCTGTAGATAAAATTCCGTATCAGTGTGACAACAGATACTTGTTTGGTATTTTCATCAAATAACGATGCTGCGTATTTCATGGAACAGGGGTTAGATAGCATCTTAGCTGATCTGCAAGATTGTGGAAGTCATATTATATTCACAAAAATTATTATCAGCAAAATATGTTAGTATTGTAACAAAAAGTAAAAGCAGATTCAAATTTTAAGCATGAGCCTCAGAAAAGTTAGCTATCTGAATATGAAATAGTATAGACGAGATGTGACACATTCCTATCATGTCTAAACATGGTGATTGTCACTCAGTGATAACCTAATTTTCCATTAGGCTACGTGATAAAACGATGGAGACTGTGTGCAAGATCGAGTTAACGAATTTTGAACACACAGTGCTAATTAAAAGACTGAAAAATTATTGGAATACTCATAATACAAATTCATAAAATGTTACAAAATATTTATGATAGCTTAGATTCATTTTTATGTTGGCCTTAGAGTTGGCCTTAAATTTGGATTGCCTGCCAAAGAAAGACTCATTCATGGACAAAAGTTAAGGTAAAATCGAATATGTATATTTTCTATTTGGATATGTAACTGAAACTGTGCACGTAAATCAATAACCAATGCAAATGAGTGCATGTCTGCAAATGAGTGCATGTCCGCATTGTTCTGTTAAGTAAATATGGATGGTATTATATAGAATAATCTGATCATGCATCACTCAATTCAACTGTGCGCAGATACCAAGCACGTCTAAGTAACGTTTCATAGTCATATAGTATAACTAAAATAGTCACTATACAACTCAACTGGTATGGCAATTACACAAAACAGCAACGGTCCAATATAATATTCGTGAATGATAGAGCGAGAGGAATTCGAACTAACTCATAAATTGTCAGGGAAAGGGACTGTTACAGAGAAGGTGACCTTATGCTCAGGGCACACACAATGTGCAGTAGATATATGGAGATTCATACTTTCGAGAGTACAACTGTAACTACTCTAAAGTACAGGAAACAAAATCATTGAACCCTATGTCAGAGCTATAGTAGTCTCATAATCGCCTCAACTGGTGGAGGGCTGTCTTCAGAGTATGGGTGCGAGTGGCTCCCCCCCCGCCCCCGACAACCTTACATGGGTTACGAATTGCTATCCTGGAGAAAAGTGCATTTCAATACCACCATGACTCTGAACGCTCTTATTAACAATATAAGTATGTACACTGTGCAACAGGGATGCTGCCCATTATTAATTTAAGTACTGCCCACAGTTGTAAACTGAACGGTTGCAGATCTCTACACGGAAGGGTTCATTCCACCTCATCCCACAGGTGCTCAAAGGGATTGAGATCTGGTGACTGCAGAGTCCACCGCAGTAGGTTGAATTCACTCTCGTATTCTATGAGCCAGTTCTGTACAATTCCAACGTTATGACATTCTGCATTATCTTGTTGAAAGAATTCATTCGCAGATGGACACACTGTAGCTATGACGGGAAGCGCATGGTTGGAAACAATTTGCAAATAACCTGTAGCCTCCAAATGTTGTTCCACTGGTATTAAGGTGTGAACGACGAACACACTCCTTACATGATTACACCGCCGCCGCTGCCAGCCTTTATTGTTCAAAGCTGGCAGGATGGGGGATCACTGGACTTATGATATTTTCGCAGTATTCTAATTCTTCTATCAGCGTGAAACAGAGGGAACCGGGATTTGTCAGATCAGGCAACGTTTTCCAAATCTCCACTGACTAGAGTAGGTATAACTGAGACCAAATCTTTTCTTTTTTCTTTTTTTTTTTTTTTTTTGCTTACAGGCCACGCTCATAGCACAGTTGATACAATCACCGTCCTCCCCACACCAGGTGGAAAAGACCTGAGTTGGAATCTCGTCAATGAAGCCAGGAATATTTAAGGGTCCTTTTCACAACATGAGTGATTTAGATGATTTAGTCGGTCTCAGAGGTGAGGATAGTAAGGTTTTTCTACCGAAACACGGTTTTTTGTCCAGAAAACAGGCAAATCGACCACAGAACATGGGAACTTTACAGACACAACATATATGATAAGTCGCTGATGCGCCTGAAACCTCACCACAACAACAATTTGCTGACAAGAGTGGAATCCGGTTCGGTCGTCTGCTGCGCTACCCATCCGTGACGAGGTACGAAGGTTTGTCCCTTCTGAAATGCTTCTCTGGTAATCACTCTTGTATTGAGTTGTTATTTGACTGACTGTAGCCTTTGTTATCCTACACAAGTCTTATTAGTCTCCGTTGGCCCCTCTCATCAACGAGATGTTTCCGGCCATCGCCGTTGGTTAGATATTATTTAGGTATTGAACGAATCTCGATACACCCATTACGCCCATAACACAATTGTACGCGAAAACACCAGCCAGGTTGCAGTTTCCGAAATACTGATATCGGTGCGTACGGCGTCGACTACCATGCATTGTTCTAAGTCACTTAAATCTTTCGTCTTGCCCATTCGCACACTGAAATGCACACATATACTGTCCCTACGTATCTTTCCAGCTGTTTTATATCGTATGATACGAACATATGATGATGTTACTAAAGGAGCCATTCATGAAAGAAGAAGAAGTTCCTAATAAAGTGGTCACTCAGTGTATAAGTTCAGATAAGATACTGTTGCTTCATAATTATTACAATCAGGAACCGTTCTTGATTATATTTTGTTCACCATCTTGTTCTTGCATTTGGCATCTGCAAAGACACCAAATGTGCCATTCAAAAGGAATAGAGTTATATAATGATATTAATCAGCATTAATTAAATTCATTTTTAATTACGAAATTATCTAACTGAATCAGACGATAAACGTTTTCTATAAAGTTACAAGTGTTTCGCAAGTCGGTCGTTTGATTATTGTGCTGTCACAGTAGATCTTAGTGTTTCAACTGGTTACAGTATTTTACTGCCATGAGTTAGTATTAGTAAGGTTAAATAATGGAAGGCAGAGAGTGTTTTCTGTATCAGCCAATATAATAAGAAGAAGAAGGAAAAAAAATAATAAAAGAAAACAGAATATTTCAAAGTCGTATATGTCCAATACCGCTATGAATTTAGCAAGATTTCTACTACGTTGGGAGACAGCTTATTCCACTGTTCAACAAGCAGCTGACCATTAGAGATCTTCACGATATCCAGTCTTTTCTGTTATTCCCTGAAATGTTATGTCTGTACCTCCCCCGATTCTTGTCTCACCTACAAGGAGAATAGACCTTTCTCATTCATTTTACTGAACCCCTTTCGGCTCTTTATACACCTCTGTCAGATCTCCCCCTTAAATGTCTAATTGTGAAACTTTACAGACCACACCTAAATCGTTCTTCATATGTGCATCGATCTGCACTCATCACTAACCTGATCGCTCTTCTCTGACCCCTCCCTAGAAGTTCTGGGAAAGGGTAAGAGAAGAGTGATCTGTGCATTTTTTTAGGTGCGGTCTCCAAACCTGAATACGAGTACAACATACCAAACGCGGTTTAACCATCGTCTTGTATAAAGGGTTGATGACATCCCCCTATCAACAAAGATCCTATAAACTATGACACCATGTGCTTTCCTTGGTATACCTGTTACACTGCATGGAAAATTTCATGCCAACGCTGAATCGTAACCTCTGAGTATCTTTCGTCCTGAACCACTTTCAGTTTACTCCCTCTAGCTTATAAGTGACTCCGGGATTTCTGTTCCCCAAATGAAAAACATTAAGAAGAATTAAACTTTAGTTGTCATTTTCCGGACCATATATGCAACCGATCCAAGTCTTTTTGAAGCAACAGGCCGGGCTCGAATGTTTAACCACCCATACTACCTTCAGGCAGCAAAAGAGGTGAGCAAACTTGTAGTCATGGTTTTGAGAGCATCCTTGGATTCAAGAGAGGTTGCTATCGACTGGAAATATGCAAATGTATCCCCAATTCACGAAGGTGGATCAAAGGGTGACATGAGTAATTAGATACCTGTTTCAGAGAAAATTATGGTGTCACTGGTTAAAGAAGTAATGCAGGACCATCTAGACAGGAATGCAGTCATATTGCAATCACAGCATGGATTTGATAAAGGGCAATCTTGTTTGACCAATCTAACTGGTTACTATCATGCAGTAACAAAGGAACTGGATGCAAAAAAATAATTTTAAATCATATATTTAAATTTCAGAAAAGCTTCGATTAACACTGTTCCAAATAAAAGGTTGCTGCACAAATGAGAATAGTGTGGCATTAGGGGAAAATTACTGCTATGGATAAAGGGATGATTTTCTTAATTTTCTTTCTGATTTTCTTGACCGTTGTTAATGGTGTACAGGTTTCAGTACTGGGCCAATCGTTGTTTTCTATGCATAGTGATTTCTTGCTTGCACCGACCAAGTGAAAAGAACTTAATTAGTAAGAGAGAGAGTAAACACAGTAAAACATAAAAAAACTGACACAAGACACAGATATTTAGGAGATAACATATATTAAATATTAAATATTGTGGAAATAACTTCGCAACTGTGATGGCATGTTGCATTACCAGGGTACCTGCCCGCCCACCGATGATGAAGTCCACTAGCTTCGAAACGATCGTCTGAGTGGTGGTATCCGCTGAAAATAAATAACAGCAGTCTTCTCTACTAGAGAAACGTTATTTATTTGAAATAATGCAATAGCAGCTATCTCGTGATGAAGGCAACCACAATATGAGATACAATTAAAACGATGCCTATTACACTACATACGTAGTTCAAATTTATGGGTTAACTATGGTGTATTTATACCGATATTATATAGTTAATACTTAAACCCATAAGGAATTATGCCTTGTGCATTTATTTTTCTAATACATTATTAACAACACCCTTTGGCATTTCTCATATTGTGGAAATAACTTCGCAACTGTGATGGCATATTGCATCACCAAGGGGGTTTTTTGTTGTTTTTAGGAGCATTAGCAACTAAGGCCATATTGCTCCGGGGATATGCGGTGGTCATTCTCTGACCTTTCCGTATTCGGTGGTCACGGCCTTGAACCCCAGTCTAATCAAGAAGCGTGTGCTGCTCCTGCCCACCGGGCTCGAACCCCGGTCTAATCAAGAAGCGTGTGCTGCACCTGGCTACGGAGGCGCCGCATTACCAGGGTACCTGCCCACCCAATGGTGATGAAGCCCGCTAGCTTCGAAACGATCGTCTGGGTGGTGGTATCCGCTGAAAATAAATAACAGCAGTCTTCTCTACTAGAGAAGCTTTATTTATTTGAAGTAATGGAATAGCAGCTATATCGTTGTGAAAGAAACCACAATATGAGAACCAATTAAAACGATGCCTATTACACTACATACGTAGTTCAAATTTATGGGTAAACTATGGCGTATTTACACCGATATTATATAATTAAATTTAGCAAATACAGAACATACATAGAAGTTTTCGGCTACTGTGTATGTTCTGTATTTGCTAAACTTAATATATATTATCTCATAAATATCTGTGCCTTGTGTCAGTTTTTTATGTGTTTACTCTCTCACTTACTAATTAAGTTCTTTTCACTCGGTCTATGCAAGAAAGAAATCACTATGCATCCACATCCCGATCACAGGGTTTTTCAGTCATCTTCGTTGTTTTCTATATTTATTAATGATATTGACGAAGTCTTATCAGGCTTAATTTCTAAGTTTGTTGATATGACATGAAAGTTGGCAGGGTGATTAACGAGAGTATTCAGGGTATGCTACTGCGACAAATATCTTTAAAAATAAGGGTTTTTTTTTTTTTTTTTTTTTAGGTGCATTAGCAACTAAGGCCATATTGCTCTGGGGATATGCGGTGGTCATTCCCTGACTTTTCCGCATCCTCCGTATTTGGTGGTTACGGGCTCGAACCCCGGTCTAATCAAGAAGCGTATGCTCCTGCCCACCTGGCTACGGAGGCGCCATTAAAATTTAGGCAGATAGAAATTTTGCACTGAAAAATGCAAGGTACTGCATACGAGTAGTAGTAATGCCAGAATAACGTACTAAGTAATAGGGCACAGAATATATAACTGATCAAATATTACAAGCTGCTACCACTGCAATACCAAAATCTTTACGGGGAAAACGTAAACACAGTAATTACTGGTGGAATCAAGATTGTATACACGCCAAACATGAAAAAAATAGAGCCTGGAATTTATTTCGAAAATTCCCCACAACTAGTAACCTAATTAACTTCAAAAGACAGAAAGCCAAGTTCCGCCAAATAAGACGAAAAGCAAAGAAAGATGGGATTAGCATTTTCTCAAGTATAAACAAGGACACGGACAGCAGAATCATCTGGAGAAAAATACAGACGCTTAATGGAAAATACGTTCAGTTCCCAGCTACAACACTAAATTGGGAAGGGAAGGAGTTGTCATCACCGGAAGAAACAGCAAATACCTTAGCGGAAACATTTGCCCATGTATCAGCAATATCCACCCACAACCCAACCTTTCAGCGAATTAAAGAATCTGCAGAACACCATAAGATCAATTTTCTACAATAATTTGACATCGATACAACCAGTCATTCACATTAACAGAACTTTTAGGGGCACTGAATAAAACATCCAGTAGTGCTCCTGGTTCAGATGGGATCTAATACATAATGTTAAAACAGCTTAACAGCAGTGCGAAAAGAACATTGTTAAACTACTACAACCGAATATTCTTAGAAAATATTTACTCAATCTCCTGCAGTCATTCAATAGTTGTAGCCTTCCCAAAATGAGGAAAGGATCGTAACTTTCCACATAACTACAGGCAGATTTCACTGACTAGTTGTTTAGGCAAAGTCATGGAAAAAATGGTTCTCAGGCGGCTAACATGGCTCCTCGAAACTAACAACTTGCTAAATAGTAATCAGTATTGGTTTCGAAAGAACCGTTCCGCGTTAGATGTAATGATAAAAGCAGAAGCAAATATCCGTAATGCCATCATAAGGGGACACCATCTGGTCATGATTAATCTCGATATTGAGAAAGCTTTCGATACCACCTGGCGATATGGTATACTTCAAGATCTTCATTCTTTCGGCTTGAAAGGTCATCTTCCACAATTTATACAAAACTTCCTAGGCCACAGAACGTTTCAGATACATGAATAATTTATCCAAATCATTTGAACAGGAGGAGGATGTACCGCAGGGTTCCATTCTCAGGGCAACATTATTTGCAATTAGAATTACAAACATGACACGGGATGTACCTAATACAGTAGGACCGTACATGTTTGCCGAAGACCTCATTACCTCTTGTCAATCCCAAACTATGAACATCATTGAAAGGCAGCTTCAAATCTCCATTGCTAATATAGAATCATGGGCATTACGGAATGGTTACTCCGTAGCAAAAAAAGAAATCCACTGCAATTCAATTTTGTAAAAAACGAAAACTACACCCGGATACAGAGATATTTTTAAAAAACAGCCTACCTGTCACCAACTATTTTCATGTGTTGGGGTTATATTTAGATAACAAACTAAATTTTACTTCCCATATAGCTTACCTTCGAACTACCTGTCTTAAAAAAACTGAACATCCTAAGAGCCGACTCTGCCATGTCATAGGGAGCTGACAGAAGCTCCCTCTTACACATCTACAGAACCTTAATCCGGTCACACTTGGATTATAGTGCGCCTGTCTATGACTCCTCAAGGAAAAGCTCCCTATTACGTCTGAACGCCATCTAGCATAGTGCCCTCAGGACAGCTTTGAGAGCCTTCAGAACATCTCCGGTCCATAGACTGTATATTGAAGCAAATGAACCCTCTCTGGAACTCAGGAGGAAAACTTTATTGTGTAATTATGCAGCAAAAATTAAAAGCATACTGTCCCACCCCAGTTGGCAATGCATGTTTCATCCTCAATATGCCACGCTATATCACAATAAACCTAATGAAAACCGCCCCGCAGGGTTTCGACTGCAAGAGCTCATGCTCAGTTGGGATATTAAATTTCAGAACATATTCGAAGACCTTGATACTCCTGAATTTCTCTAGACTGAATGCTCACCTCTCTGCGACAATTTCTTCTTAAAATGGGAAAATCCTCTCTGGCAAACATCAAATTTCAACAGCTCCATAAAACTCATTCGTTGTAAAACTCAGATAAAATACCTATTTATACTGATGGCTCCAAAACAAATGCAGCCGTAGGTGCTGCAGCAGTTTCTTCCACCTTCTCGGTTGCTGCGTCTCTTCCTACGGAATGCGGTATCTATACTACAGAATTATTTGCAATAAAACTAGCTCTAGGCAAAATACACAACAACCATATCAAGCAATCTCTGATATATACACACTCCTTAAGTGCAATCACTGCCATTCAATCTACCTTTTCGCTCTCTCATCCTATTCTTAAAGAGATACGATCTAAGTTATTTTACTATCAAACCAGGTATCCCAGGTAATGAACAAGCGGACGCCGCCGCTAAGCATCCCAACTCAGGCTCTTCCAGTCAACTGAAAGTGCCCTACACCGGCTACAACTCCATCATTAAAACATGTAGGAAACAATGGTCTCACCTCTGGAAAGCTTAAATAAATAATAAACTGCTAGAGATAAAAAAAAAAAGAAAGCCAAAACTGTGGACATCTAGTATCAGGAAAAGCAGGCGACAAGAAGTAAGAATCTTAGCAAAGCTCCGCATCGGTCATTCGCATCCAACTCATCTTGCTTATGGGAGAGAGAGAGAACCCTCCTCAATGTCTCTTTTCTTAGTCGCAGCTAACAATAAAATATATTCTCGTTGAATGTCTCGAACATTCAACTATCAGAAAATGAAGCTTTATCTCCCTATCCCACTTGCAGGAACCGTTAACCTTATTACATATTCTTGGCAATGAAGCAAATTTCGAGGAACTGTTTATTTACTTGAAACATAAATCTTTATAATAGTCTGTGATCACAATAACATGTGAAATGAGATAAGCAAATATTTAACAGACACAATATGGTCCAAGAAGCCCTTCTGCCAAATAACCCAAATACAACAACTAAGTAGTAGAGAATGGTTAAACACCCATACCACTTTCAGGCAGCAAAAGAGGTGAGCAAACTTGTAGCCATAAAAAAAAGACCTGGGGATAATAAAAAAAGCCCCGGGGATAATTGTGCAGTCAGACATAAAGTTCTCTGAAGATTGTAGACGAGTTGCTAGGACAGCTCATGGGATTTTGTCAATGATGTACAGGAATTTTGCCAGATGGATAAGAAAGTTATTATACTGTTGTATATTCCAAACACTACGTTTATTCCAAACAATACGTTTGCTACTACCTGAATATTGTTGAAGAATAACTTGTTCTCTTTCTCTTCAAGGTTACATTTTTCTAATAGGGTGGATCCTGACTGTATGTATAAAAAATGCAGTTTTGGATGTCTTCGGCTTCCATGCTGTTTTCCATGCTCTATAATGTTTTGGCTCATCGATGTATAATAACTAACGTTGTATAATAAAGCCAATGGTTAGATCACATCTTGAATACTATAAACAGGTCTGGAAGCCTCATTTTAGAAAAGCTGCGGATCTGTTGGAACAGCTGAAGAGAAGAACACTGAGATTGGTGACAGGACAAAACAGTTCTCTTACCAGGAAAGGCTTCAGTTTTGTAAAACCTGAAAGGAGATTTGAATGAGGTATTTAAGGCGTCGAATGAATTGAGTAAGCTCAATGCTGATGGCATTCTTCCTTTTGCTCAGTCTACACACATGACGGGGCATAAATTCAAATTTAGGAAGCATGGTTGCAGGATAAATGTGCGGAAATTTGTCTTCAACCATTGGGTAGTTTTAGAAATTTAAATTTAGTACGGTTATAATTAATTTAAAACTCAGAGAAAGTAAAGTTATAGTGTAAGATATAAAGTAAACTTAATAATGTAATACGTATCATTGCATTTAGGAATCTACTAGCTTAGTGAAGTATTATCAGGTACTCAATTAAATTGATTAATTTTAATTGTTAATCAATTAAACTGCATTTAACCGGAAATTTAGCCCCAACTAGAGCAGCAAACCAACAGGAAGAAACTAGAGGAAGTGCTGTGGCTCAGAGAAGAATCGAAGAGAGCGATTCTCCTATGAATCATAGCCTAACCAAATGTGCAACTTGTGCAATGTTTGAAAAGGGTCTGCACCGAACACACACAAAAGTCTTCGTGTGTGTTCGGTGCAGAGAGTATGAAGTAATTAGGCGCCAACTCAGCGTTCTGCTGAGCGTTTATGAGAGCTTGAAGAATAGGGTGGATGCCCTCGAAGGAATTGAAATAGGGGTCCATCAAGCTCTCAGCTGCCCAACTCAACGCCAGATTCATACTTGTGCATTAGGCAATCCCAAGCCAAAATCCGCTTGTCCCGGTATTTTCTTTGGGAGGACTAAGGATCAGAGTCGTTGTTCTGACTGAGAGAATATTACCGATTTGTTTGTTTTTTATTTTGATTGAGTCTCTTTGGGAGGGGGTCTTGTACAGCAGATATCATCTACTAAGGGCACAAAAGGTGATATTGTTGCACATATTGACACTAATGACATTAAGAATATGGGATCTGAAGACTTACTTAACAAGTACAGGACAGGACAATGTTGGGGAAAAAAACGCGAGTTAAGATTGAAATCAAGTGTCTAATTATGCCCTCACACGATAGGAGGGAGTATGTGTTGAGAATCTTGTCAATCAATTCGACCCTGGAGTATAAACAAAAAATATATTTATTATATTAAATCTAAAGCAGTGCATCCAGTCGACAAGGGTGACCAGTGCAATTTTGAGTCATTTTTATGTGACATAGGCACTGAGTAAACACAAATGAGCGTAGGATTGAAATCAAGTGTCTAATTATGCCCTCACACGATAGGAGGGAGTATGTGTTGAGAATCCTGTCAATTGATTCGACCCTGGAGTATAAACAAAAAATATATTTATTATATTAAATCTAAAGCAGTGCATCCAGTCGACAAGGGTGACCAGTACAATTCTGAGTCATTTTTATGTGACATAGGCACTGAGTAAACACAAATGAGCGTAGGAGTGTACTATAGACCTAAAGACTGTGAAAAGTATACCACAAAATTTATACAGAGAAACAGAGCGGGAAAGAAAATCAGAATGTCTTATAATGGAGGACTTCCCAGACGTTGACTGGGATATGTGGATTAGTCACTCACACAGTAGCAAGACTTCTGCAGATTTATTGAATGACTGTTTTCTACAGTAGCATGTTTAAGGTAATAAGAGGAAGCAATGTTCTTGATTTGGTTATCAGCGGAGAATCGTCATGCATTAAGAATGCGCAGATACAAGAACCACTGGGTGGCAGTGATCATAGTGCACTAATACGGAGTTCAGTTAAAGACAACTACTGTCGAGGGTAAAAGGAAAGGCTTTTGCTTTCGTAAGGCTCACTACAGTGGTCCCAGACAGTTATTAAATTCTAAGCAGTGAGACCAACTGATGACGTTACCAACAGCAAATTCTAGATAGGAAGCATTCAGGAAAGTAATCACAGAAGATACTAGTCTTTTCATATCAGGAATGGAAGTCAGATGAACTGCGGAGACTTGTGGCAGAGAAGAAAATGCATGGGATCCATATAAATTACCAGGTGACAAAGAAGTATGTGGTATACGTAAATTGGTATGAAATAAAGTCACAAAACAGGTTAGGGAAGCTAAGGCAGATTATGAAAATTCTCTGGCAAAGAATGCAAAGAACAGCAGCAAAGACTTCTGTGCTTATATTAACAGTACAAGGAAGGGAGTGAATCACATTGGGCTATTTGATGTCAATGGATTAACTGTTGATGACCCTGATCAGGTTGCTGACAAACTGAATAGGCATTTTGCATCTACATTCACTCATGAGGGATTCTTTTGGAAAAAGTTGCCAGATGTTTATCAAACTCTACCTGGGAGATAAATGATTTTATAATAACTGAAAGGAAAGTGGAAAAGAAATTCTTGAAGCTAAACATAAAAAGGCGCCTAAGGTGGATGAAATATTTCCAATTATATTAAGGAGGGCAGCAGAGCAGGTAAGCAAACTCATAGCCATAATTATGAGCGCATCCTTCAATTCATGGTAGGTCCTATGCATTGGCGATGTGCGAATGTAGTCCCAATTCACAAAGGGGATAAAAAGATCTGTTAGCGTAACGTCTGTTCCGGAGAAAATAATGGAGTCACCGGGTAAAGAAGTTATGCAGGACCATTTAGACAGGAATGCAATTATACTGCAGTCATAGCATAAATTTATTAAGGGGGGCGGTCTTGTCTAACCACTCTGATTGGATACTTTGATGCAGTGACCAAGGTACTGGACTCAAAAAAATAATTTTGATATTATATACTTGAAATAAGGGCAAGTTACTGCTATGAATACTGTTATTATTGGAGTCTCCCAGTGTTCAGTGCTGGGCCAATTTTCGTTTTCAATATTTATTAATGATATTGATGAAGTTATATTAGGCTTAATGTCTGATTTTGTAGATATTTGTAGATGATACAAAAGTTGGCAGAGTGCTGACAGTAATCAGTTTGAGCTATTGCAACGAGATCTAAGAAAATTAGGTTAATAGGCTTAGAAAAGGCAGTCGAAGTTTAATAATGACAACTGCAAGGTACTTCATATGGGTAACAGTAATCCCAGATTAGCGTATCAACTGTTTGGTACTACACTGAGGGAAATGGAAAATGAAATGCATTTTCTATTAACTGAATATTTGTAAAATAATAAAATAAGAGTAGTTTACCTCAATATGATACGTAGAACACTTCCGTATGATACTCTCCAAAAATTAAAACCAAACAATTAAAAAACCAAAAATCTTACATTACAATAAGAAATAATTAAAAATAATGAAAAATCAAATGAGGGTCAATTTAAATCATAAAATTTCGGGCGTTAAGCAACTAGCACTTGCCACATCGCGTAATATAGTTAAGCTTGCCTTAAGATCTCGGTATTCTAATAAACAAAAATAACTTTCCCAAGTTAGGAAACATTTGATTTTTAATTATTTCTTACTGTAATGTAAGATTTTCGATTTTTTAATTGTTTCGTTTTAATTTCTTACCATACGGAAGTGTTCTACGTATCATATTGAGGTAAACTTCTCTTATTCTTTTACAATTGAGCATTATAGCTCTGGTTCATACTATTAACTGAATATGAACAAACCATCAGAATAATCCAGGTACGAAACGTATTTTGTTGGTCAGAGGAGTTTACAATAAATCATGAATACACTCGTTTATTGTATTTAGCAGCCACAGGCGTGAATTAAAGAGCGTGTGCTACTGCACTCTCGATCTGAATACTCGGCTAAAAGTGACTTATGGATGGGGTCTCTGCGTTGCCTTCATGGTCTACATGTGTTCTCTCCCGCCACAGGCAGAATTGCCCCAATATTTGACTGTTCCTTACTAGGGATTACTAATCTCGACATTTGTTGAGGTTAGTGTAGTGATTGTTCGGTTGCTGCTAGGGGCGCACCCGTGGCGGAATTCACCCCTCCCAAAGAGACTCAATCAGAACAAATCGGCAGTTTTCTCAGTCAGAGCAGCGCCTCTGCTCTTATCCTTTGTCCCCCCCCCCCCATATAAAATCCTGGGTGGGCTAATTTGTTTCCATGGAGATTACCGTAACATATACAGACACATTTGTGTATAAAATAGATTAAAAGTAAAGGGATGACGTGGGGGAAAGCAGAAAGAAACAAATGCTAACATCCATTGTCTTTACCGTTTTACACTCCCAGAGACACTACATACAGTTAAAGTGTGTCAGAATAAAATGAAAATAGTATTTTAGCTGTTGTTATCCCCCCTCAAGCATTGCAAAAACAAAAGGGCATTTTTTTCCCCCAGTAAGCTGTCTGTAGGCGGTTTTCTTATTGAAAAGTGGTCCACATCCCAGAGAACGAAGGCTGCCAGGGACACGGTTTGCACATCGTACCAGTTGGTTACTTGGCATCTTAAGGCGAACAAGTCAATGCAGAACTAGCAAGGGGTTAATTATATCTCTTTTTAAACATTCTCCATCTGCTAGACCTTTTCCTCCTATGCTCTTACACCTGCCTACACCATCAAGTAAAAGTGGTGGATGATGTAAAACAGGAATGTTCAAAGCTTTCAAAAAAGTCGTGCTGCCTGACAGATGAAGAGCACGCACATTCATTTTTTATTTATTATTTTTTTTTAAAGTTCCGGATATTTGGCTTTGTTCAGTTCGCTTCAAGAAAGAATGAGTGACGAAAGTAATGTACAGAACTTGTAACTTTCTTATCTATTTTCCCTTTATTTTCTTCTCTTTCACAGCAAAAGCTGCTATTTTATCTTTTACTGCGAAAGACACATAGACCCTACATACCTCAGCACAATATTGAGTACGCCTAAGCTGATTTGTTTTCTTTAAATAATGACTATTGCATTTAATCTATCCTGTATTTTTTAGAGTATTTAACATTTAATATATATATATATATATATATATATATAATCCACATTTCTCCAATCATATTTATAATGCAAAACATCGATCGTAACCACTGCGATAGTCTTTACGGTGAGAGAAAGAGAGAGAGACTTTATTGTTCTTTCATCTAAATTACATTCGCACTCCTTAGTTACAGAAATATAACAGATTAGATCTTCATGCGCAGCTTCCAAAGCTGTTATGGCAGTAGCTACAGCATCCTTTCTTCGGCAATGGATAGAAACGGCTTGGTATTGATACCACTCGCTGACGTAAGTTGAGGGATACTTCCCATCACATTCCAGGAAGTTTTAAAAATCCCAAAAATTTGGAATATTTCTGAAAATGTTTAACGTTGTGGTTTACAGTTATCTTCGCATAAAATACTGAAAATATTAAAATATGGGGTTTTGGAATAATTCGCAAACGATTTAAATTGTTAATTTCAATTAATTCTTATCCCAGAAGTAGTAGCGTGGTAGAAAAAAGTACCCACGCATTTATTTTTATGGAATACAGTACAGTACTTTGTTTACCAAATTATCTATTCTTGTCTTTCTGAGTACCTTCCCGCAACCACTTTTCTCTACGCGTGAATGTCATTACCGCTTACTTCTAATATACCGGTTGTTCTGTGCATCACGTATGTTTAAGTATTGGGGCAGCAATACTCGCAGTCTACCACTACTAGTGGTATAAAATGTACAGAGGCCGCCGTAGCCGAGTGGTCAGGCGCGCGGGTGCGTAAGTACACGTGCTTTGATTGAGTGACCAGGATTCAAGCCCGTGACTGATAAATACGGTGCAGTTTCTTATATTTCTCTCTACCTTGTGAACTCCTCTGACTGTGTGGTTGTTCGGGAGTATAAACAGAAAATTTATTTATTTTATTCTCATATTCTCTAGTTTATTGTGATTTTAGTGCCTACCTAAAAATCACGAACAAGGAATGAAAAATCGTTCCATCCTAAACAACTTCATAGGAGTTCAGTATGAAGCGATCAACGACTATAAACCTCCTAGAAACCACATGTGCCGTATTATCAGCGTTCGAGAGCAATGAGGAATTAGCCATAATTTACTTAGATATAGAGGCTGCATCAAACGCAGCCTCTATATCTAAGTCATACTATCACATCAAGGGAGAAATTCTGTGCTTTCTCTCTACTCTCCTTGGCTAGAGGTTATTGCGACTTGACATTGGAGGACTGTTACCGCTGGAATCCCCTAAGGGGGGATATCCTCTCTGGATTGCTATGTACAGCAATTATAGCCCCACTGGTACGGAATAACCAACAAACCATCTCCTACGTCGATGCCCTTAAGATTCTTACCCCAGTTGGGCCCAGTCCAAACCTCATCCTGACTACTAACCGCATTAATAATTGTCCAATGAAAATCTCATTCTTTCTTCAGCACTTTGGCCTGACAATGAACCCCGAGAAGACCAAGATGACGATATTCTCTCTGAAGACGAATTCAACAGCAATCGCTCTGACATTTGGTAACTACACATTTGCAACTACACATTCCGACCTAGGTGTAATGTTCGATCCTAAACTCTGTTTTAATACTCAGCTGGACAAACTCGCCTCACGAACCTCGAGTCTGCGTTGACAACAAAACAGAAGCTGCATATTAAAGATCCTGGAATCATTAAGAAATACATCAAACATTTTTTTACTCACCACTATTGTAAGGTTGAAAGCATGATCGGCATGAAAAGCATGAAAAGTATGGACTTCGGCCACCCTAACGACCAAAAGCCTCTCACTGCATCTGAATATTGGCTACTGAAGTGGGCCAATTGAAAGTCCAATCTGCCGAAGCAAAATAGAACGACAGCAGTAGCAAATGTAATGCAAATATAAATGCACCGAGCTTATTGATTCCCGGAGGCTGGACATCACAGTGAAAATGGTTGTGGGACTTATTTTTGAACCATTCATATGGATTCATGCTCCAGGGTGTGACCTTCACAAATTTGCATGTGACAAAAGCTACAGAAAGAAAGTCTTATCCATACAACGACAACAGTTGGACTAAACATATTCGTGTCCTTTTTTTTTTTTTTTTGTCAGACTTGCAAGCATATCTGGTTTTGACGCTTGTATTGTGATGATGCTTCTCAAAAAGAATTAACTGTCATGCGAATTAGAAACTGGAGGTGTGGAAAGCTGCCTTTCTCACTGCTTGGTAGCTTTAAAATTTTTTATTTGTAAATACCCTTTACTTTGTATGGAATTTTTTCTCATAGTTTCTTAGTATATGATGAGAGCGTATGATGAGAACCTTGTCGATCAATACGGCCCTGGAGAGACTATGCAAAGCTCAGAGGGTAGAATTTTTCGCAGCCTGGTATGTGCTTGTTAACAGGAGAGACTGCTTCTACAGGGATAGGATACACTTAAATAGAAAGAGTGCAAGTATATTTGCTGATGCTATCGAGGCAATGTTAGGTGGGTCGGAAAACTGCTAGTTTGGGGGAATACATAGATTAACAATAGCCGGTGGTAGAGGTGAAAGTGATTTTTGCACTGCTTCTATTGGAATGAGCAGCAGCCTGGAAAACAAAGCGCAGGGGATTCCAGAGACTGCTAGGAGTCAATGCAGAACAAGTAAATACATGGGCTGTGCTAAGAATAGGAACAGGTGCATATATACTTGCGTGTACACCAAGGCTAGAAGTTTGGAAAATAAATTTGATGAATTTGAGGAGTTGGTCAAAATATCAAAGGCAGATATTGTTGGGACATCAGAGACGTCGTGTCACACAGATATGAGGAATGCAGAACTGGATTTTGGGGAGTACAAGGTGTACAGGAAGGATAGACAGGATAAGAAGGGAGGAGGGGTTATGCTATTAGTTAAGAAACACACAAAATCCAAAGAAATACAGCCAGTTCACATGGCTGGACAGTGCAGTGTCGAGTCAGTTCGGTGTGACATAAGCACTGGGAAAGCTAAATGGAGAGTAGGAGTGTTTTATAGGCCTAATGACTCTGATGAGTACAATAAACAAATGTACAGAGAAATAGAGTGGGCCAGTAAATCAGAGTGTCTTATAATGGAGGATTTTAATTTCCAGATACTGACTGGAATTTCTGGGTTGGTCACTCACACACTAGAAAGGCTTTCGTGAATTTATTTATTGAATGATTGTTTTCTAAAGCAGCATTTTCGGGAGGCAACTAGAGGCAGTAATGCTCTTGATATGATTATATCAGTAGTGATTCCTCATGCATTAAAAATCTGCAGATAAAGGAACTACTAGGTCGCAGTGATCACAGTGTGCTGAAGTGGGATTTGCTCAAAGAGGTAACTACCATCAGGGGTAAAGGGAAGAGTTTTTGCTTTTGTAAAGGTGACTACGGTGGTGTGAGACAGTATTTAAATTCTCTACTGTGCGACCAACTGATAATGTTACCAATAGCTAATTCAAAATGGGAAGCATTCAAAGAATTAATCTTAGAAGCTAATAGGCTTTTCATACCAACTAAGAAATATTCTTCAAGGTTTAGGCTTAAATGGATGTCAGATGAACTAATGAGGCACGTGGCAGAGAAGAAAAATGCACGGGATACATATATATTTACAGGTACACTGAAGCTTATGATAGATATAAGCTGGTCTGTAACCAAGTCACAAAGGAGGTTAGGCAGGCAAAGATTACAAGAAACCTTTGGCAAAGGATGCAAAGAAAAACAGTAAAAAGAGTTCTTTATTTATGTAAACTCTAGAAGGAAGAGGATGAATCAGATTGATCCACTTGATATTGATGGTTCAACTTTTGATGATCCTGCTCAGGTAGCTAACAAACTAAATGAGTATTTTGTATCTACATTCACACATGAAGAGTTATTCAGGGAGGGAATGCCAGAGGTGAATTAAACTGGCAGTGAGCTATATGATTTTGTAATAACTGAGAGCAAAGTGGAGGAGAAATTGTTGAAGATAAAAATAAGAAAGGCACCTGGGGTGGATGGGATCTATCCAGTAATATTAAAGGTGACAGCAGAGGAAGTAAGCAAACCCTTAACCATAATTATGAGAACTTCTTGGACTCAGGGGAGGTACCCATGGACTGGAGATGTGAAAATGTGACCCCAATTCACAAAGGAGGATCAAAGGGTGGCACAAGTAATTACAGACCTGTTAGTTTAACTTCTGTTCCAGGGAAATTAATGGAGGCACTGGTTAAAGAAGCATTGCATTGCAAGGATCATCTAGACAGGACTTGAATTTGATTGGATACTATGATGTAGTCACAAAGGAACTGGATGCAAAGAATAATTTTGATATCATATATTTGGATCTTAGAAAGGGTTTTGATACTGCTGCACATGGAAGACTGCTGCACAAATTGGAGCAGTGTGGTATTGGAGGCAAATTGTTGCTATGGATAAAGGGATGGTTGAGTGGGAGAAGACGGAGAGTGGTAAGCAATGGACACTGCTCTTCATGGACTAATGTCATTAGTGGAGTACCCCAGGGTTCAGTGTTGGGTCCATTGTTGTTTTCTGTATTTATTAATGATATTGATGATAGTATATCAGGCTTAACGTCCAAGTTTGCAGACGATACAAAGGTCGGCAGGGTTGTTAATGACACTAATGACAGTACGCTGCTGCAACAGGATCTAGAAAGGTTAAGCAGATGGGCCAGAGGTGGCAACTGAAGTTTAATATTGACAAATGTAAAGTGCTGCATATGGGAAGCAGTAACCCCAACTGTATGGTACTACACTGACAGTGGTAGAGAATGAAAAGGACCTGGGGGTAATTGTGCAAGCAGATATGAAATTTTATGAGCAGTGCAGACGGTCTGCAAGAGTTGCTCATGGTGTCTTGTCAATGATATATAGGAATTTTTCTAGCAGAAATAAGGAGGTGATTATCCCCTTGTATAAGGCAATGGTCAGGCCACACCTTGAGTACTGTATACACGTCTGTCTGTAGGCCTCATTTTAAGAAGGATGTAGAGCTGCTGGAACGAGTACAGAGAAGGGCAACAAGATTAGTGAATGGAACAAAGGGTTGCTCTTACGAAGAGATGCTTCAGTTTTGCAAATTATAGTGTCTGGAGACTATGCACCTGCGAGGTGATCTGACTGAGGTGTATAGAGCCTTGAATGGTTTCAGCATGCTCAATGCTGATGGGATTCTTACTCTTGCTCAGAATAATCGCCTGGATGGCATAAATTCAAATTGATGAAAGACAGTTGCAGGCTAGATGTGCGGAAGCTTGTCTTTAGCCAGCGGGTGGTTGATTCCTGAACAAACTTCCATCTGGCGTTGTAGAACTTGATAGCTTAAATAGATTCAAGGCAGAACTAGACAAACATTTGGAGAGAGTGGACAGATGAAATGAGGTTTTTTTTTTTTTTTTTTTTTTGGCTGATGCTAAATAAGCTTGCTTTCTTGCCTCTTGTGCCTTTACTAATGCTAATGCTAATTAGCATGTGTACTGGGCCATCTTAATTTCAAGTTGCAACAAAGATTTTCTCTCTTTCTAATTGGAAAGAGACAAAATTGTGTGAAAGGCACAGAAAAGTATAAATAAACACTAAACCGTCAAAATCTAAGGGTACTTCAAGCTTTAGTTGCACAGGTTCAAAATTTGACACAAAAAATGAAAACCTCATTAACGCTAGCTATTTTCTATGTTGGAAAAGATGGTCTAAAATCACAACTGTAAATCAGAAAAAATACTGCGTTCTGTTAGGTTAGGTGTGGGTTAAATGCCAAGCAAAATGCGTGTAATCTTTGGTAGCATTATTGTTTCCTGGACGAAAAACACAAGTTTTCCAGGAGGTGAGGGGAGATGTAACTGTCGTCTGAGACAAACTAACTCAACCATGTTGTGAGAAGAAAGGAAAAAAAAAAAAAAAACCCGACAAATAAAAATTTGTAGCGTCACTTACGGAATGCGAATTCGGGCTTTGTTACAATCACTGCCCTCCCATACTGGCTGGAGAAAACCCGAATTCGCATTCCGAAACTTTTAAGCCTTATGCCTCCCCAGTAAAAAAGTCCCTAATTTCAAGCGCTCTCCCATTTTTCAGAACAAATGCAAACGAACAGATCTGACATAAACTTTAGCTATGAGTATACATATTTTTAAAATGAAAAACATTTAAAATCAAAATATGAAATAAAATACGTTTCGTACCTGGTGGATCAATGGGATGGTTTGTCCATATTTCGTTAAAAACTGCTTCATAAAAGCAACACGCCGCACACACAACTAAGTGCTCCCTTCAAGGGGGAGCCCCTCACTTTGGGAAGCTGTGGATTATAACCACTGTGCTAACGCGAGACCCATTGTATCCTATATTTTCATTGAAACTGTAGTTTGAATTTAAGTCTTGTTTAGATAAAAATCCATAAAGGGAATGCGAATTTATAACTCCATTTTACCTTCGCATGTACTTTCGTATTTTGCTTGTTTTTGAATTTGTGTTTTGCCAGTCGATATTTTATCCTGCTAAAATGTAATTACATAGAAACAATATATATGATTCTTTATCTTACAATAATATTTTTAGAATTCTTTCATCACATTATGTTTCCTTGATATATAAAATAGAGCAAGATACCTTTTCTCCCATGCAACCATTAACGTTTGTCAAAGCAGCGCCACCACTTACACGTTAAGAAAATAGATAAACAAAATGTTGTGTTACAGAATAAAAACATTGAAAAAAACTATTTCAAAATAGAATATGAAGTGAATTCTATTTTTAAACAAATTCACATACTTGGTAGATTACCCATGGCCCATAATTATTTCACTTCAACTTGAGAGTTTCCACCAAGTAGCAGAGAAATAATTAGGAGAGATACAATAGGCACAATTATCGTCTAGCAGCCAATTGTGGTTGTTGTTATTTGGTTTTTAGGAGCATTAGCAACTAAGGCCATATTGCTCCGGGATATGCGGTGGTCATTCCCTGACCTTTCCGCATCCTCCGTATTTGGTGGTCACGGGCTCGAATCCCGGTCTAATCAAGAGGCGTGTGCTATGCACTGCTGCTCCTGCCCACCCGGCTACGGAGGTGCCTAACAGCCAATTAATGCCAGTACAATATCTACTACTCTCGATCATCCATGGGTAAATTATCCTTTCTACGGATTATTTATGCAACTATCCAGAAATTTCCAAAAGCTGTTCTATTTCACTGCATGATTGAAATGATTTCATTACACTTTTAAGTTTGCTCGCCTTTTACTCTACCTTTTCTTTTATTTCTTCATGTTTTTTTATCGTTAACTTAAATTTACTGGAAAGAACAAACAAGCGAAATGCATTGCAACTGCAGTCGCTATCCAGTAGATTATTCAAGGTAAGTCAGAAAATTAAACAGAAATAGGTTAATAATGCTGACAACCGTTGTAATAAATTCTGAGGAAGCCGACTTTGACGGATTGGGTTGTTTAGAATAAGCATAGAATCAATTAAAGCTATGAAACGTCAGCGCACATCGTGTCCGCAATAAATTACGTGCGTTTAGTCAGACTGGCTGTTTTATGTGATGAAGCGCCAGAAGTTTAGGACGTGGGGAATGCCGAAACTAACTGACATTGTTACAATGTATAAAAAAAATGTCTCATTACAGTTCCTACAGTAGAGGAGGATTCGAACTCAGGTCTTTTCCAGAAGGTAGAGACCCGAGTTCGAATCGTAGATACCTATACTAACCTTGAGAGCTCCATATATGTATGATGAGCAGAACGTGGACTCCTGCAGTTACTATCTGGAAGAGTAGAGGCAGAAAGATTATACACTAGTACTAGTTGATCCGGATGCCTCCTAGAGGTTCGAACCAATCGGTTCAATCTGAAGGTCGACATGCGAATACCGTTTTGTACCCTCGAAATGTAAGGGAGATTGGATTTCGACATGAAGCTCATCATAATCTCAAAAGACACCAAACATATTGCATGATGGTAGAGAAGAGGGGTTGCCGGAGCTTTGCTCTGGAGACTAAACAATAGTTTCATCACTTCAAGTTATATTCTCTACATTCTCTGAAATCGTATGATAGTTTTGAATTTTTATTATAAAATATTTCCAGTACTACATTTTTATAAGCGATATTACGTAATAAAATAAAATTATTAAGCATTATTAAGTTATCTATACACTGAGTGGACAGAAATCATGGGATAGCCACCTAGTAACGACTAGGCCCACCTTCCGCAGTCACACAGCGAGGCACTGAGTCCACTAGTTCATGAAAACGTTCCACAGGTATTTCCATCCATGTTTGCTGCACCCCCTATCCAAAATTCCGTCGCATTCCTGGGAGGAGGATCCAAAGCTGGAACGCACCTTTGCACAGCATCCCAAAGATGCTCCACAAGGTTCGTTTCCGGTGAACGGGGAGGCCGTTCCATGGTGGTAAAATCTGCGGAATGCTCTTCGAACTATGTTCTAGTGCGCCTCCCCACAGTGGCGTGGTTCTGTGGGGAGGCGCATTGTCCTGCTGGAAGAGTCCATTGCTGTGTGGGCGCACGATGACCATGAAGGGATGCAGATGGTCTGAAAGGATGGACACGTGGCAAAATTAAAAAAAAAAAAAAAAAAGTGTGCAATACTGATGAGTTAGGTAAATCACCTCCTACCATACCAAACAAACTAGGCTCAGTTATCCCCGAGGTCTTCTGGAAAAGTGTTAGAATTCTCGACAACCTGGGTGCCAAGACAGCTCCAGGACCTGATGGCATTTCTACACGTTTTCGAAACTTGTGGAGATGGAAAAGATGTGCGAGAGAGAGAGAAAAAGAAAAGCACAAAACCAATCTGTAAACTGCATGTATTCTGCAGACGATTTTCCTGTTTGCTGGAAGAAAACACGTTTCCGGGACAGGAGGCGGGGGAAAGCGTGTTACCCTCGCCAGATACAGAAAAACTCAACAATGCTGCGATAAAAGCCATAAAACTTACTTGCGGTAATGGACTTCAACAACACAAGTCCTTTTCCATTGTGATCGTTGTGATCACAATGGAAAAGTTGTGATTTCGTTGTGATCATGGAGCCTGACAGTTATCCAAATAAACTTAAGGGACTGTGGTGGGGGGGGGGTTCACTCTGGACATCGGAAACGTCCACCAACACTGTACAGCAGTGGTTTTCAGTCTTTTTTTTAATAACGGCACCCCTACGTAATTTATTTTATTTTACAGCACCCCTACTCAATTTTCTGCCTGTTAGATCCGATTCTCTCTCAGTATATATCCGTGCGTGTGTGTGTGTGTGTAATATTAAAAATATATATAGGTTATATGATATTTATTACAATAATATAATTATAAAAATTATTATTTTCATAATACAAATTATATATATACACAAACCTACGTCACACACATCTGGCCCGTTTATAGTGATACTGATCTTCACAGAGATACGAGGCGGAGATGAACTCACGTTCTAGGAGCCGCCCTTTACAAAAACACATGTCCACATGTAACCTTAACCAGTCTCAACTGCAGCACTCACTGCTTCAAACTTGCCATCAGTCCTGGACAAGAAAGTTGAAGCGGGCCTTCCAGCCTCAAGAAGACTGGCCATTCCTGATTCTTATTCATCTTCTGTACCTGATATCTCAAATGCAACCTCACCACATCAAGCTGTCACCATTTACCATAAGAGCCTCGCTGCATTCCAGAACCAGAGGTCCAACAGATTCACCAGATCCGCTGCAAACTACATCCAGGAGTTGTGGGACAATCTGGAGACAATTACCACTGCTCTCCTCATCGATAATGAAAGGTTGAAGACCACCAATGAGGAGCTCAAATCTCGTACTAGCATCCTAGAAAAGGTCTTGGACACCATCTCCAAATACCCACCTGCTGCACCAGACACCTCCACAGCAGAGTATCAGCAAGCTGAGAGACCTTACAAATCTGTTCCTAGATCACATGCCAATGTCCTCAGTGGGGATGGTCTTTCCCTTCCTACCACCTCTCCGTCTTCCCGGCCCTGCCAGCTGAGCCTAACCTCCAGAAGGAACAGAACATCCTTTTATTGAGAGCAACGGATGAGTCCGATCTCAAGACCAGTGGAGATGTCAAGGAATTAGTGCAAAATACACTTAAAAGTGATTTCAAGACGGTTAGAGTCAAGTCAATAAGAGCAATCCGCAATAAGGGAGTTTTACTTGAAACGGCCTCCAAGGACGATCTGAAATCTATATCAATTGCCGCAACTCTCCAAAAATGCAGAAGTAACAGCAAACCCAACCAGGCAGACTAACCCCTCCATCCTAATATACGATGTTCAAAAAAATACTTCTAAAGAGGACTTCCTGGATGATCTATTCCACAAGAATCTCATGGAACAAGGATTCTCTTTTGAAGAAGATAAAAAGCAAAGTACCATTAGATTTACCACTAAAGCCAACTCCGTCTTTGCTTCGCATCAGGTAATCACACTCAGCCCAAATCTCTTCAAGACAGTCATGTCTTTTGAACGGATCTATCTGAGGTGCAGTGCACACCGGTTCAGACCATTAACAGTGTTGACCAAGTGCTTCCTCTGCCTAGGGTTTGGACACACTGCCCAGTATTGCTCCCACAAATCTCCCACCTGTGGATACTGCGCTCGCAGTGGCCATGTTCATGCTGAATGCCCCAATAAGGATGAGGCACCTAGTTGTGCTAACTGCAAAAGGAGGAAAAGGGAACACAGCCATTCTGTGAGGGACAGTGCATGTCAGGAATACCAACGAGCTTTAGACCAGGCAAGACTAAGGACTGCTGATGAATAAACACCAAAAAGCCTCCTTCCAGTTTCCCAATCCCATAAATAGAACCTCTGGCCCTCAGCCTTCAACTTCCCTTGTGTCCTGCAGTTAACGGTCATGCAGATCAATGGACTAATGGACAGTAGCATTTCACATGCTACTATCTAGGGCAGTAGCATGTGAAATTAGACGTGCAGCAGAGGAAAACTCCACAGACATCATCTTTGTACAGGAACCGTATGTTTCAAGACCTCAGACGGGAAACACTTCACAGATTATGGGCTTCTCTATTCACCATTGAGTCATCCAACTCACCCTGGATGACCCCAAAACCTGTATTGTAGTAATGAATAAAGAGCTGGACATCCTAGTGATCCATGGCCTGTGCACGAAGTATGCAACCTGTATTCAGGTAACATATGCCTCACTTTCATTTTATCTCATCTCTTTATACTGCCCGCCATCCCATGACATTGAGGCATCGCTCAACTACCTAGATCTCGCACTGGACTCCTTGGCGCCTCTGTAGCCGGGTGGGCAGGAGCAGCAGTGGGTAGCACACGCTTCTTGATTAGACCGGGGTTCGAGCCCGTGACCACCAAATACAGAGGATGCGGGAAGGTCAGGGAATGACCACCGCATATCCCCGGAGCAATATAGCCTTAGTTGCTAATGCTCCTAAAAACCAAATAACAAACAAACAAACAAACTGGACTCCTTAGGGTCCAATGCGGTTATCATCATCTCAGATGAAAATTCCAAATCCACCCTCTGGCAATCACCAGTTCCCGACTCCAGAGGTCTTCTCCTAACCATTCAAAACACCACCTACTACAGCGCTACAGGGAAATCCAACATCGACATCACAGCCACCACCAATGACCTAAGAAATCTGATTTACGGATGGACCATCATTCCGGATTGGACCCTAAGCGATCATAAGAGTAACACGTTTCCACATCAGCATGCACGCACCTAACCGTGCATCTCATATTGCCCCCACTGGGTTTGTCAGGTTCTCGACTAAGGCCGTTTACTGAGCAGCCTTTGACTCTTCCATACAGAGAGATTTTCCATACCTACCCTCGCTATCCCATAAGAGTGCAGCTGACCTTACGGACTTGTACCAGAGCTCACTCCAATTAGCTGCATATCGCTCAGCGAAGAAAAAGATCATAAAATCTCAAACTTGTGCCTGGTGGAGCACCGAGCTAACTGTACTAAGAAAAGAGGCACACAGAGCGCGTAAGGAGTACCAGCGTCACAGAAATTGGCCGCCAATTATCTAGATCCTGTTGCAGTAGCACATTGCCATTACTGTCATTAACAACCCTGCCAACCTTTGTATCATCTGCAAACTTCGACATTAAGCCTGATATACCTTCATCAATATCATTGATGGAGTTAATAGAAGTGCTACATGACCTCTATTAACTGGGTAGATATCTCACAGAGAGCGAATACAATTGAATTATGGTATGCCTTTAAAACATTAATCACAGAAGCCTTGATTGCTTATATGTATATAATGTTCTGTTTTTCATTGGCAAAACTAAATCAATGTCAGTCTAAATATATTTTTAAAAGATACTTATTAACTATATGTAGCAGTCACGTGATTCAAGATCACGTGAATCGTGTGACTATTATATACGCGTGTTATGTACTACCGCTTTGACCCCTCGACTCTTTATTCCCAGTTATTCGTTAGGTTTCAAACCCGGCTCCCATATGAAAATTATTACCTTTTACTCTTTTATCTTTTGACTTGAATTTTAATACTCAACTCTTTTCCCCTAATTCTTACTTGATAACAGGATTCCGTATTGGGTCTAAAAACGTACCCTGTCCTTAATTCAGAGATTGATTTATACTATAAAGAAAACTAAATACAGGGAGAAAGGGTGCATTTCAATCAGCAGCGTTTGAATTTGGTTATTACTATTTATTTTTATGATTATTTTTTATTTTTTGGAAAATTTCGATATTCCCTCTCCACAGAAAAAAGATCGAAAATCCAGTAGTAGAATGGTAGGTTTCAGACCCCCCCCCCATCCGCTGGAGATTTTACGACCACATCACGGCATTGATTGCCATAAATACATTCAACATTTTATTACTGAATATGCTGCATGCACGCTAAACTTTTTTCACAAGTGCGTATCGGCCCGGATAGGACAACGTTCAGCCTTAGCAGCATCCATAGAAATATTCCAGCATTCTGGCTTTGCCTTGGTCTCTCTTCTACGTGTACATTAAACTACTATAGCTACTTAGAGCAGTGCTACTCAAAGTGTGGCCCACAGACCGGTGTCGGTCCGCGTTTATCCGTCCAATTCCCACACACTTTTAAATCTCTGGCCTTAACAGAGTTCTGTGCTACACAAACAGAGTACACAACGTGGAGATGGGGGAAACCCCTGGTGCCGGGAGACAACTAAAACACTTTGCACTTGTCGGTCCGCGAACTGTTTGTTACCTGTCCGTAGAATTGAAAATTCGTCGCAGATGTTACCACTCCGCAACGATTCGTCCGTTACCGGTCCGTAGAATTGAAAATTCGTCGCAGATGTTACCACTCCGCAACGATTCGTCCGTTACCGGTCCGCGGAGATTTCTATTTTACAAAAGTACCAGTCCGCGAAGAATTGGAAATAAAAGAAACTGGTCCTTCACCACAGATAATTTGAGAAGCACTGTCTTAGAGGATGTCAGCGCGTGTAGCACAGTGGTATCGTCACCGTCCTCTCCACACCGGGTGGAAAAAGCCCGGATTCGAATCAAGTAGATGACGTGAAGAACTTTAGTGGGTTTTTTTCACTCCGTGGCTGAGTTAGTCGGTCTCAGGCGTAAACAGCAAGGTTCTGCCCAGAAACTGGGGTTTTTTCGTCCAGCAAACAGGCAAAACGACCAGTGAACACACGCAATTTACAGACAAAATAAATATATGGGTAGATGTAATCATTTACAGGGGACCCTAATATCACAATTTGGTTTGACTTAGAAGATGTTTAGGAACACTGATCTATGCAGCCCTCATTCGCAAAAAAAAAAGATTGATGCCAATTCTTTATAACAGTTTCTCAACGTCTTCGAGATTCTTCCCCCCCCATCCCTGTCATTTTGATTATGTATCCCTAGCTATTTGATACTACATACCAAACAGTCCCAACTTCTGAAATTTTGGCCATCGTAGCTAGCACATTGGTTATAACCGTTCTCGTTCCCTACCATATTTTTGAAAAAGATCGGATTTCGAAATTAGGGTTTTTTTTTTTTTTTTCCCCGCATGCCTAGGCCAAATTAGTCTACCAAGGGTGGTTTTTTCACTCCTGAAAACTCGGGGTTTCGTACCGTAAAACAGAGAAGCCGACATTAGAATACATGTAATTTACAGAATTATTTGTTCTCTCCTTGTCTTTTACGCACGATACACTGACTCCACACCGTATAGTGCATAAAATCCCTTAGATGGTCCAGCTTAATTTCAAAACAACCTGACACCGAAATTTTGAATTGGAGTATTCCATTTAATGCACATCTTTTTTTTTTTTTTTTTTTTTTTTAACCTGTACTGAAGTAATAGGTCTTCCTCCTTGTACTCCTGAGGTTAGGCTACATCTTGAGCAATGCACATAATTTTGGAAAGCAACATTCAAGAAGAATAGGGATTCACACGAAACAAACAATAATACATCACGTGGTAAACTAAGTAGGGCTTGAACTTATTTTTATCACTATACTTGAAGCTTTTCGAGGCCGTGCGTTTAATTTAATTCAAATTTTTATTTCTTTATCTTTTCTTTCATGTTGGTGGAAAGGGACTGAAAAGTACTGGAGATCGGCACTACAATATATTTTTGTTACTTGTTAAATTGAAGTTTGCATAGTTTATGACTTCACTTTAAAACTTAATGATTTCATTGTTCAGCGAGCTTGGATTCTTGTGTTTTTTTTTTTTTTTTATCTCCTGAATTATACTTCAACTTGCTCGTTCTCTTCCTGTATATCTTGATCGCTGCATTTATCAACTTTGAAAGGTTCTAGGAACCTCAGAGTAAGAAAACGGCGCGCAGCACACGGACTCCAAGAACCACTCTGTGGCTGATGCTATTACGGGCACGAGGAGAAAACCTACACACGTGATGTTGGCGTAGTTCTTGCACACGGGCCGTCGGGAATCATGAAGGTGAACGCTCTGACTTACCGTGACCAGTCTCGACAGGAAAGTAATTAATAACAATAAAACCCATTTCTCCTTAACTAGCCAAGTGTCACTTCACCGCTTCTAGGCTACTGCCCAACGTGAGGAGCGAGTGCAGCTCTCTCTGATCAGGATTGCTAGGCTAATGATGCTAAATCCAGCTTGCGTTCTTATGAAGAAATTCTCTCTCTCTCTCTCTCTCTCTCTCTCTCTCCTTTTTTCTTTTATTATTACTGTGAAAGCATTTTTAATATCTTTATCAGTGAGGAATGCAGGAAAATAGCTCCTTCGTCTCTAACTGATGTAAAATCAAAAATTATTCTGATTGGATTTTGTCACTACCATTTCTACATACCTATCGATAAAAGTTATTGCATCTATGTATTAGTATATAGGTGTATCAGGTCCACACCATGATTGTCCTATAAAGCAAATGACGGGAAACTGCCATAAGTTAATGCAATCGCATTTCATTACTTGGATAAATCCGTAATTGTTAGAGAAATAAAGAGGAAACTTTGAATGAATTTAAAGTCAACTGAATGTTGAGAGCCAGCTGAAAAAGTCTTTAACTGAAAAATTGGTATGTGAAGATAAATGCATCGGTAATCGTTTTCGTATAAGTTAAAATTATCTTTTAAAATAAACTACTGATGATGTTCGCCTTAGAAGTTTAAAATTGTCCTTTCATGATTTCCATCCTTTACGTGCTTTTAATTCCTAAACAGTTACCCTTTTTTTTTTTTTTTTTTTTTTGTCTAAAAAAAGATAACACGTGACCTGCGGCCGAGTCCCGAGACTTTAAAAGCGGAGTGTCAAAAATTATAGTTTCATCCTGACTTTTGAAAACATAAGTATTTAATAATATTCGATTTTTCTGTATTGCTTTTATATGAGGTTTCTTCCTCAATATCTAGCAATATTATTATAACTGCATTATAAGAATATTGTTAGTCTCATGTAACAATTGTTGGATTTTCGTATTTGATTATTAAATGTACAAAAAAACAAAAAAAAAAAAAAAATTTAACAATATCTAACAAAAATTAAATTCTATTCCGAAAAAGTAGTAACTAACGGCTCTTTCGGCCCGCTACTCACTATCTGCGAGAACATATGCGGCCCACGATCTCCACCATCAAGCTTTTTTGACCATCAGCCATAAACAAAAAAAAAATAGTTGCCCTAGTTGAAAATTTCAACTAGGGCAACCCTTGCCCTAGTTGAAATTTTCAAAAAACGTATCAATCTACGCTGGTGAAGTTCTTTTCCAAGATCAATGTTTTAATACTCCAAAATCTACCAAGAAGCTTAGAACTTCTGTCAATCAACAGCACCGACAAAAGCAAGGAAATGGTACCAAAATGGTGAGGAGTTAATGAGAAGAAAACTTCATGATGACTACTAGTTATAAATTACCACTGCATGAAAGACTGCATACTCCTTACTAAGCTAATCCACAATCTGCGTATGATGACCATTGTTCAATAAAATTAAATTTCACAGTCATCTGATCCGCTTCACTTAAAGACATCACTAAGAATGCCATGCCTAACCACCCGAGGGCTCTTCTCCCAAGGCTGTTGCTATTTAATGATCACCACGCCTTCTCCACGTTAGGCTCCCAATTGCGACGGACAATGCCACGCATGCGTAAAATCGGCTTACGTTATTCTTTTCGAATGCAGTTAGTACCAAGTGCTACTACCGCCTCTGAATCCAGAAAGAAAGTTTAAAATGAAGACAAAAGTTAAAGGGAATACGATGAAATGAGATGAGCCTTAGCCAAACATGAGATTTCTTCATTACCCAAATTAGAGAAAGCGAGTTGCAACAACTTACTGGAACTCACCCGAAGGAACTGCGATTTTTTTTAACACGAAAATATATATCATGGTATTAAAAAAAAAAAAATTCAATATTTTGAATAATATGAATTACTATTGGTATCATGCATTAATATTATGCAACTAGCCGATCAAGGCTGCCGTAGCCTAGTGGTCAGGCGCGCGGTGCATAAGTACACGTGCCTTGAGTGACCGGGGCTCAAGCCCATGACTGCTGAATACGGTGCTGTTTCTTGCATTCTGTCTATCTTGTGAACTCCTCTGACCGTTTGGTCGTCCCGGAGTATAAACAGAAAAATTTATTTATTTATTTAATACGGGCGTTGTTCGAGAATTTATTCATATTTCGGCACTTATCGTAGCCGCCGTAGCCGAGTGGTCAACGAAAGGGTACAGCAGTGCACGTGCCTTGAGTGACCTGACTCAAGCATTCATAACTACTGAATACAGTGATTTCTAAAATTCTCTTACTCTATATCTCATGAAGTATAAACTTCATGAGGTATAGAGATATAGACTTCCGGAGTATAAACAGAAAAATATATTTATCAAACGTAGTCTTATGGTTTCCAATCAAGTACGATCTTCGATCAACAAACTCTTGATTTACTTTTTTTCGCATTTTTATCATTTTGTAAATATTTTTGTGAGTTTCTTTAATTTACCAGCAACTATAGCGATCCGACAATGGGTAAGTCACAAAATAAAGTAACATGGTAGCCCAGAGCCACATCGCTATGAAAGACTTGCTTTCTAGTGGCAAGTGGTGAGCAAGTTTGTTAATAAACAAAACCGCACAGGAGGATAAAAATCTTGGGTTCAACAATATCTCACGACACATTCATGAAGAATGTGTGTGTGGGGGGGGGGGGGGGGATCATGCAAAGTTCAGCTTTACATGATCTTACTGTACGGGATCAGAATACATAAAGGAGCTGATAGACTAAAACTATTTCTTTCTCCTGGAAGGAAAATGCGTTCTGTATTTTTCTGTGCTGTTATGCTCGAATTGTACAGGAGTCAGTGCAACCAAACTTTGCACATTTCTTCTTGTGTGGAGGATGATGGATAACTAGGAAAATGTTGACGTCTGGTATGCTTTATTTCAATCCTGATGTACATCTCATAACTGGTTCAATACAAGAGATATAACCAATATTTATTTCATTTTATACATCTCAAAATGATACATCATTTTAGCATTTTTATACAAAAATAATTTGATATTATTCAACGAATTCCTCAAAGTGATTTATCACACTAATTTACAAACGAACTGCCCTTTCCTATCATGGTATTTTCGATTCCGTCTTCCAATTTCCAGCTAAATCACAATAAGCATAAGCAGAAAATAATATCCTTTGGATCAGTTTCATTGAAAATGTTTTTAAAGGCTAGAAACATTCTACAGAGAATGTTTAACTCCAAAATAAATCATAAATTGCGATATTCAGAGTATCAGAGCAAAAAAATTAATAGGAACGAAAAATGAAAAAGGACTGAAAATAACATAAATAACAATGCAGTTAAATTCGTTAAATAACATAAAATAACAATGCAGTTAAATTCGTATGATTATTTATTTATTTATTTTTTTTTATGTATTTAGCATTTTGTGTTTTATGTATTTAGCTTTTCATTTTGCATTAATATAGTAAACTTCCTTTATAGCGCTTTGTAATGGTCTTGCCATAAAGAGCACTATAAGTGGGACCTCTTCTCCCTCCTCCCCCTTTTCAGGGAATATTTTACACATTACATTAATATTTTAGCATATAACATTGATTTTTACTTTTTTTGTTGCAGTTTATGAAGCATGCAAGCTTAAGTTAATAAACCTGCGTTTTTGGCATCTACAACGTTTATTTGCATGCTATTTTACCTATCATTAATAACGATGAAAAATTTTTAAAAATATTTTATTAAATTAAACTATACATATCATGAGTATTATAAACATGATAAATAATATTAAAATAATAATAATGCTGTAATTAATATAAAGTTTATTGGTATCATATTGAAAGCACATACGAAAAAGGATTGATTACAATATCTAACAAAATTTCAAAAAGGTTCTGTTATCTGCATTCTTCGGTGTTTCTTAATAAATTTGCATATGCTGATTCCGAATATGGTCTTAGCTTTTGTATAGCATCAGTAGTTTGCAGAGAAATGAAAGAAAAATAAATATCCAATAATACTTTATCAGTTTTATTAACAATGTTTAGTTTCTGTACAGAATACAGTACAGCCAGGCCTCGCATGATGCGAGTTCGATTAACGCGATTTTCAGTTAACGCTATTTGAAAAATTATACCACTTTTCAGTTTACACGATGCAAATTTCCAGTTAATGCGATTTTTTTTTTTTTTTTTATGCGATAGTTGAAAAAGATTTGAATCGCGCGTTAAGCTTACCGCGAGTCGTAGGGTCAATAAACAAATGTTTGCCTGCTGCCCGCCTCGGTGTGTTCCATCAACCACCGGAAGAAGACGTGTTACTTGCTTGTGTACTTCTGCTAATAAAGTCAGTACACACTTGCATAAAAATTCCAATTTTTAAACGAGCCAGATGAAAATGATACCACGAATGAGATGAAATCTTTCGTATCGCATAGAACCTCAAACAAAAGGTTTGAGGTTCTCTGCGATATTTATTTCGCCAGGGCCCAGAGAAGATTGTTGTCGGCTATCGGAAATTGATTGATGAAAAGAGAAAGTCAACACTGTTCAAATAATTAGATGAAATCTTTCGTATCGCATAGAACCTCACACAAAAGGTTTGAGGTTCTCTGCGATATTTATTTCGCCAGGGCCCAGAGAAGATTGTTGTCGGCTATCGGAAATTGATTGATGAAAAGAGAAAGTCAACACTGTTCAAATATTTCCGCAACAGTCATTTCTTCATTGTGTATTTTATGTCAGAGGTTCCCAAACTTTCTCGGTTCACGGCGCCCTTAGTGTCTCAGTAATTTTTTCAAGGCGCACCTAGACCAAAAGAAATACCTAACGGTTCCGTTTAGTAGCTAGGTCCAAACAACTTAATAAGGAATGTTGAAACTGTGAATTACCTCGAGCTAGTAGTTCGCGCGGTGTCCGGCAGATGTCGAGTATCGCTGTGTTTCCCTCGAAAATTTAAAATATTCCGCAGCGCACAGTTTGGGAACCTCTGTTTTATGCAATAAACATTTAATTCCATAATTATTTTCATTATATTTTACATTGTATGCAGTTAAAAAGTTATTTAAAAGGTATTTTTAAAATTCTTTATGGACATTCCAGAAGGTCAAAAACCAATTATAATTTTTCCTATTGATTATTATATTCGATTAAAGCGTTTCCGTTTTGCGCGATGAGCTCGCGGGACGAATTAATCGCGTTAATCGAGGCCAGCCTGTATTAATCTTTGCTACAAGTAAACCAAAAGCAAAAAAATTCACAAATTAAAAGCTAGAAATCCTATTCAAGTTACTGAAAATATTTTCTTAAAAATGTTAGTATATTTGAACGTATTTGTCTTTTGTCGTCAGTGCGATTATCCCTAACCAAGAACCAGATGACAGTTTCCCATCAGAGTTTTTCATCCCAACTTCCTTGGTAACTCTTCTCCATTGAATGCATGTCCTGGGGAAATTCCTCCCCATGCCCTTATCAAGGCTCATATTTTGTCTGAAAAAATTCAGGTGAGAGTAAGTAACAAAGCTTAATTGACATCTGCCTCCCGTTTTCCGTAATTTTCTATCAACTTGTGTACTTGTTTTATTTATTATTATTATTTTTTAATTTTTATTGTTAATGTTTCAAGAAAGCTAAAAAGACAGGCTATTTTTTCACAGCATTAGCTGTTTTCTGTTCCAGTTATTTTGAAGCCAATATCTGCTTAACTTGTGAACCAATAAATATCATGTTTCACTTTTAAATCAGACAATTTTGGAAACAGATTGTATATGAAGTCATCACCTTGAGGATTCAATGCTTTAACAAACTATTTGACTAATCCCTTCTTGATGCTGGAGTGATGGAAACAAGAAATTGTTACCTGGACGCAAGGAAATGTTTACTACATTGTCTGCGGCAGGCTTTAGCTCAATTCTGGCAGACAACAAGAGAAGTCTGATCTACTGCCCATCCAGAGGGAGAAAAAGGAAGTAAACTTGGCGAAACCATCTTGAAAACTCAGAAGGAACCCCAATATCTTGAAGTCCCCAGAGGCATCCCATTTATACTGGTCTTCGCTAACATATTTCACATTTCCGTGGTTTTCTTTAATAAGCAGAAAACGATTATAAAATTTATCTGTAATTTATTTCAAGTCTTTTAACTCATAATAGCTTTCCTTTATATCTTTCATAAAGTAAAAAAGAACTAAAGTTTATTCCTAATCTGTGAGAGGTATTCCAAATTAAGTTAAGTTTGGCATACCTATCACAAATTAGTAAAACGTTTTAGTTGTTTTATAAATAAATGTTTGCTTCATGAAGCCTCTTGAGTTAAATGAAGACTTTGGAATAAAATTACAGGTAAACTTTATACTGATATCCTAACCAAGGTACTGAACAAGTTGTTCTTAATCCTATTATATGAGTTGTGTACCTTAAAGAAATAAAGTATTTGAACTTATTTTATGTGTAGCTATTTAAGAACTGCTTAAAAAACCTCTACGTAGAAGTATGGGACTCTGCCTACAGATGATTTTTTTTTCTGTCTTCTTTAAAGTTGTATCTCTGTTATTTAAGTTTCTTTCAGAGAAGCCTAATTTCATCAGAACTTAAAGCATTCAATCTAAATATAGTGTGTTTAATGTGCCATAATTATCCAAGGTTGAGTTTTCACGTAGAACACAATACTGAATTAGTGTCAGGAATGTTTAATTTATACACCTTTTGATGCTTTTAATTGCTCTCATATATACTAAACATTCTGTTAAAATTCTACATTATTACTTGATATTTTGGTATTGTCTTTAATTTTATTTTGTACTTAGATAAATGGGGCTTGATGTTTTAATGGTGTTTGTATTGAAAACCTGGCTAATTTGTGCTACTATATGATTGTGTATTTAAAGTTCAGATATTATGGTAGCACGCAAAAACAGGAATTGATAGAGTATACCACATTGTGAAGTAACGCAGCTACCTCTGCACTAGTTCTGCACGGGCTCATTGTATTAGACCAGTACCCGACCCAACGCGACCCGCAACTGGCAAATTAATAACAAAAAAAAAAAAATTTTTTTACACATAAACATAAAAATCAATCATCAAAACATTAATATATTTATTGTATTTATTATATTAACATTAATATAATTAAATAGAAAAAATATAATGAAAATATGTATATTCATAACAATTATTTTTACACATTTTTGCTATCACAAAGGGGGACAACATTTTCTGGTTCAACCATATTCTTCTTTCTTGGATTAGAAACCCAGCCACATAAAAATCTCTCCCACTGTAGTGTAGGGCAGGGCAGGGTTTTTTTTTTAAAGAGCATCAGCCATTATTGCTCAGTATATTGTACTGTCTTCAAATTGCATGTGTTCTGTGGTCGATTTTCTGTTTTCTGGACGAAAAACCCTTGGTTCCGGGATGCGAGGAACTTATTTTTTTTTATGGGCCTTTATCACTCCTTGGCTGAGTTAGTCGGTCTTAGGCGTAAATAGCAAGGTTTCTTGCCCCTGCCCCGGTGGATTTTCGTCCAGAAAAAAGAGGAAAATCGACCAGATAACACACGCAATTCACGAACATAATATACAATGGGCAGATGAATGTATATTCCGGGTGGCCCTAGCGTGACATTTTTTAGGTTTCAGGAGGATATAACCATGGTACCCTCGCCTGAGACTGACCGTGAACTCGGCCACATTGTGAAAAAGGTCCATTAAAATTCCTCTAAAATTCCTCTAAAAAAGGTCCACTAAAATCAATAGGACTCGAACTCAGGTCTTTCCCACCCAGTGTGCGGAGGATGGCAATTCTACCAAATGTGCTACTCATGAGGGCTCACTTCCACTGGTACACTACTGGCGGGAATAGTAAGACTGAAACGAACTACAGCTGCAAGGTCTGGAGAAAAAAATATATATTTTTTAACAACTGCTTAAACAATTGAAAATCTGCGTCCTCAGAATTTGGTTTTGGAAGTTTCATTGGGTTATAATTTTGGATTTCTTTGGCAGGTTCAACATTTCCATTGTTTTACTCTTCTGTATCAATAAATCGTCAACCTTTCTCATCTTTCTTTCTGTCAAAGTTTTTAATTATGGTCTTTCAATGTCATGTGGCAATGAATTACTTATAAGAATTGAAACCGTCCAGACCGGCGAACCGCAAAATTAACTAAGACTCAATAAGCATTGCGAGGACCTGACACGAAACAAGACTCTAACGCAGCTTTCAAACTTTTTCTTGCCTGAAGAAAGACCCATTCTTCCGGACTGTGACTAATACCATTTTTTTTTTTTTTTTCCATAAAGACCAGTCAAATCAAAACAATAAGACAAGGATTCTGCAACTGTAAAAACCTCAAAACTGACAATTCTTTTTCTGCATGGAAGCCTTGCAGCTGGGATCCATTAAATTCCACTCTTTTAAACGAAATATCAAGAACTCTGCAATGGATTTGGTTCGACACAACACCTCTCTAAGTCATGCAATTCTTGGTGATCAGGGAAGTCTGCCGCTTCATGTGAACAGGTTTATGAGGGGGTAATCGCAATTATTCTATAAACCCGATTCATTATCCTTTTCTGAAGACTATTTTCTGAGAGGTGGATTAGGAATTTGCAAGTTCATAGTGCGACACTGAAGCAATAGAAGATGATATAGGAAACAACACACTAGAGCTTTTCGAGTGGCAAAATTTTCAAACTTTGATATATCCACAATACAAAAATAGCGGTGGTAGGTGACACTGACCAAGTACTGGCCAGACGCACGTTTTTTCAGTGCTCTTCAAAATGTTAAAATTTAGTGGTGTATTTGGATATTTCTGTTAAAATATCAAGTCTACTGGATTTCTATTGGGTTGGCGAAATGACTGATGTTATTTTTGTGACAAACTTCTAAGGCAAAGCTAAATTACGGACGTTCATAAATTTCAGCTTGACCACGTTGTTACACCGTACGTTAAGGAAATATGGCCGCCGAACCAGCGTGGACGTCTGTCGCAACGCTCCGTAAAAGTTCTGTTTAAATATGTGGTTAAACCATAGTTTAAGTTTTAAATTGTGGTCTCCTTCAAAGATGCTGTTTAGAGGATCCTCCTGGTAAGAAATTTTGAACATTCTATTGGGAATTTAGCAGATTACTAGAGTTAGTATCTATATCCTTTGTTTGCCAGACTGCACTGGTCACCATGTGGCTGGCAGCAAGGCTATAGAAAGGCGCCGATATAACGCGGTGGCCACGCTAGTACGCTGCAATTGACTGGGAAGGGTTCCCCACCAGTGTAAACCCGAGCTGGAAGAC